>NC_057807.1:619744201-619876245 GCF_018294505.1 Triticum aestivum | reverse complement strand
GGCGGCGGTGGAGCGGGGGAAGGGTGCGGGGGGTGCTCGGCGGCGAGGGGGATAGCTATCGAGATGGAGGGGGATCGAGATCGAGTGTCCTCATGAATATTCAATATTTTTTCATATTGAATATGAAAAAATATCATCAAATATGAAAAAATATTCATGAATTCAAAAAGTGCCCATGAAATTTAAAAATATTCATGATATTAAAAAGTGCCCGAGAAATGAATGCTACAATTTAAATACAATCGATATTAGCTAGCTATCTGTTCACAATCTTCTTGCCCTTCTTTTTCGCAAATGGAGTTCTTCTGTGGAACGGACGTCCTTTAGGTAGGGTGGTCCTGCTTCTTCTTGTGGTGTGTGCTGCTACTTCATCGTTGTCGTCATGTTCGATCTTCGGGTCGCCGTACTTGTGAAGTCTTGCTCATTGGCTACTCCATCCATTCCGATGATCTTCCTTTTGCCTCTCCTCACGAAAACACGACTGGGCTTTGACGGGTCGATAATGAAGAAGCATTGGTCCACTTGGGAAGCCAGTACCCATGGCTCATTTTTCGCGGTGACGTTTGTGCCCGCGGTCTTGGATTTGGCTTCGGGTATAACCATGGTGGTGAAATACTGGTCTTCTTTTAGGACGCTCTTGGCCCATCTGACACGGAACATCGGGACCTTCTCTCTAGCGTAGCTCAGCTCCCAGATCTCCTCGATCCTTCCGTAGTATCTCTCCTCGTCGTTGCCGGTGTAGGATTCCATCGTTACCCCGGAGTTTTGATAACCATCACTGTTCATGTCCTTGTTCTCGGTGTAGAATGTGTAGCCATTGATATCGCACGCCTCATAGGTCATCAAGTTGTGCTCGGCGCCCTGTGACAAGGCGAATATGAGTTGTTCTTCCGCGGAAGAATCCGCATGTAAAGGGTACGACAGAAGCTTCTGCTTGAAGCAACGCGTGAAACATGAGTTGTGCTCTATGATTATATCTTCGTCCGTCCTCTGTTGGCCTCGGTCATTGTACGTCCTCTCAATAAAGGTTTTGTGCTCTACCACCCAAGTATCGACCACGTCTATGTGTTGTAGCGCGACTAGGTTTGCTCTTTCAAAGTCGGCGAGTCGACCCTCGAAGTCGACATGCATTTCGCGGCGACCCTCACAGTGACCCCGTCCAGCGAGCCTGCTGAGGTGCCTATTGATGGCAGACCAACGGGGTTCTCGATGCCTAGATAATTCGTGCAGTAGGAGATGCACTCTTCGGTCAGAAAGCCCCTGGCTATACTTCCCTCTGGACGTGACATGTTGCGAACGTATCCTTTGATGACACCATTGATCCTTTCGAACGGCATCATGCTGTGCAAGATCGTCGGCCCGAGTTGGATGATATCCTCCACGATATGGACCAGCAGATGCACCGTAACGTCGAAGAATGCGGGTGGGAAGTACATCTCAAGCTCGCATAGTATCACCACAATCTCTTCATGTAGCCTTCTGAGTTGCCTCACGCCAATCGACTTCCGAGAGATGATGTCGAAAAAGTTGCATAGGCCAAATAGCGTTTCACGGACATGCGCGTCCATGATCCCACAGATTGCAACTGGAAGTATCTGCATTATCAGCACGTGACAGTCGTGAGACTTCATCCCGCTGAACTTCTGCTTCGCTGGGTCTAGGTATCTGCTTATCTTCCCCGCGTAACCGTAAGGAAGTTTTACTCCTAGGAGGCAGGTGAAAAACTGCTCGATCTCGTCCTGACTTAGAGTGAAGCACGCGGGAGGGTAGTCATTTCTGGTCTTCTTGGCCTTTTTGCCTTTGCGACGACTTTCTGTGTCCTACTTCGCCTCATCATCATCATCATCATCATCATCATCATCATCATCATCATCATCATCATTAGCGTGAAGCTCCTGCCTGATGCCCATTGATTTCAAGTCTGCCCTTGCTTTCGGCCCATCTTTGGTCCTCTCTGGCATGTTGAGCAGGGTACCAAGCAGACTCTCGTTGCATGACATCAAGGCTATGAGGCACACGGTGGATCTTCCAGTATGGCAAGTCCCAGAAAACAGACCTCGTTTTCCATACCTTCAGCAGCGGCTCTGGTGCCTTTCGCTTCTTTCCCGGCTCTGGCGCCTTTTGCTTCTTTCCCGGCAGTGGGCAGTCTTTCCAATTTTTCAACAGCTCGTCTATTTCCTCGCCGCTCCTCGTACACGGGCGTTTTCGGGGTTCGGTTTCACCATCGAACAGATCCTTGCGTTTCCTCCATGGGTCATCGTCGTGAAGCCACCTTCGATGTCCCATGAACACGGTTTTCAAAGACCCGGGATCTCTATCTAGCTGGCGATACGTTGTGTCATCCATGCACCTTACACATCTAGAAAATCCGTGGACTACCTGCCCCGCGAGATATCCGTAATCGAGATAGTCGTGCACCGTCGTGAGCAGTGCGGCTCTCATAGGGAAATATTCTTTCTCTGCGACGTCCCACGTATTGGCTGGCGATTTCCACAGCGTGTCTAGCTCCTCCTTCAGCAGCCCCAGATACAGATTGATGTCGTTCCCTGGTTGTTTCGGCCCTTCAATTATCATACTCATGTGAATGTACTTCCTCTTCATGCACAACCAGGGGGGAAGGTTGTACATCCACACAAACACAGGCCAGGTGCTATGTGTGCTTCTCTGTCTGCCAAACGGATTGACTCCATCGGTGCTCGCGCCTAGCACGATGTTCCTTAGATCCTTCCCAAATTCTAGGTATTCGAAGTTGAACGCTTGCCACTGGCTCGCATCCTTAGGGTGACTCAGCATCTTGTCTTTTTATTTATCTCCGGATCATTTCCGTCATCTTCCCGCTTCTTCTCCTCCCTATCCGCGTGCCAACGCAGGAGCTTTGCTACCTTAGGGTCCGCGAAATACCGCTGCAGACGAGGACTGATCGGAAAGTACCACACCGATTTTCGAGGAGCTTTCTTCCTCTTCTTGTATCGAGTGATGCCGCACACCGGACATATGGTAGACTCCGTGTGCTCGTCCCGATAAATGATGCAATTGTTCATGCACACATGGTATTTCACGTGCGGTAAATCCAGAGGACACACGATTTTCTTCGCCTCCTCGAAACTGGTCAGGCACTTGTTCCCCTTGGGAAGACGTTCGTGCCAGAGTGACATGTTCTCGTCGAAGCATGCGTCGGTCATTTTGTGTTTTACCTTCATCTCCAGAGCCATGAGCTTTACTTTCAGGCGGGTATCCTCGGGCCTGCATCCTTCATACAATGGAGTAACCGCTTCTATCTCCAGTTGATCCAGCTTGGCTTTCTCTCGGGCGGCAGCTCTTGTGTTATCCGTCTACTTGAGAAGCAGCTCTTGAATATGAGGGTCCTGTACCCAGCCTCCATCATTGTCTGCTCCGGCATCTTCATCTTCATGATCATGCCCTTCGTCTTGATCTTCCTCATCATCATGTACGACATCTTCTACATGATGACTGTGTACAACATCATCGCCGTGATCATGTCCTGGAGATTCTTTGTCTTCTCGCCCGCCCTCGTCGCGGTGGTACTTGTCTTGTTGCCCTTCCTCATTTCTTGCCCGGCCCCCATGGACGACTTCATAGTCATCTTCATCTCCTTGCCACCGATAGCCATCCATGAAACCACGCAAGAGCAGGTGGTCCCGCACCTGCCCGGAATCCGGGTCCGCAATAAGGCTCTTCAGCTTGCATCTTCGACACGGACATCTTATCTCCGTCTCGTTCTTTTGAAGCATCTCGGCCTTCGCGGAGCTCAAAAACCTATTCACGATGCCTTTGGTCATCGTGCGGACCATGGTCGCCTACGGGGTAGAGCAAAACGATATTTTACAACCAAGAAAAATTTTGGCATGACCTTCCCTAAAAATAGGACCAAAAAGAATGCATAGTGCCAAAATTCTCGCCGAAACGGAAATGAATCAACATTCCGGCAAAATATTGGCAACTATCGCATTTCAAATACCGGTACCTGCAAACACAAACATATATGCAACACCACAAACACATGCAACACCACAAACATACATAGATCTAGCTAGGCCACAAAAAGTGCATGTGCATGTTGTTGGAGCGAGCTAGGGAGAAAAAAAAGTAGATCTACATCATGAAGATAGCTTTCCCCTTACTTACCTATCAAAAAAAGGTAATTTCACCACTTAATTTTGATGAATCTATGGTGGAAATGAGGTGAGGAGGAGGAGGCAGCCGAAAGCTTGGAGAAGGAGGTGGAGGGAATGAAGTGGGGAAAGTGAGTGGGTAGGTATGTGGCTGTCCAAAATATCTTGTTGGGGTCCCAGGTTACTAATGGCGCACCACCAGCAAATGCGCCATTAGTAAACCTGGTTACTAATGGTGCACCACCAGCAAATGCGCCATTAGTAACCCTGGTTACTAATGGCACACCTGCAGGTGGTGCGCCATTAGTAGTTTTGCAGAAAAGTAAAAAAAATAAAATATACTAATGGCGCACTGTGGAAAAGTGCGCCATTAGTAGTTTAAACTAGTAATGGCGCACTGTGACACGGTGCGCCATTAGTAGTTTTGCAAAAAAAGAATAAAAAAATTCAGTACTGGCGCACTCCTTGTCCACTTCGGCAGGATGCGCCATTAGTATGTATGTAAAAATGAAAAAAAAATTATCACTAGTGGCGCACCTTTTGTCTGGTGCACCATTAGTGTCTTTCACACTAATGGCACATCACCAATTGGTGCGCCATTAGTATATAGTAGTGGCGCACTGCCTCCCTGGTGCGCCATTAGTGTCAATCCTATCTATAGCCTTTTTCCTAGTAGTGTGAGATCCAGGGTAACGGTCATCTTGCCTGAAAACCCGCTAGGAAGAAGAACGAGTCCATGAAGAAGATGAACGGGCGAAGATGAACGCGTATTCGAACGAATCCTCACGATCGCAACGAAACAGGAACTATCGAGAAGAAGCACAACCGGAAAGAAGCAAACAACAAGGTAAAAACACATAAACATGGCATGATGCTCAACCAAGGATGATGCATGACAAGGCTACATGATGCTACTCATGGCAAGGGATGATGCATACAAGAACATCACATCAAAGCAAGTTTAAATGAGGCCGGAAACAATATATAATAATTCCGATAAGTCCCCATATGCAAATTTCAAAATTAGTCCAGATCTGAAAACACATTATGTTCAAGTTGTTAAACAACAAGTTAAGATGTACCAAGATGATCTACACGAAATTATAATCAAGTTATATATAAAGTTCATTTAATTCGGAGCTACAGCCTAGAAGATATGAGCAAAACAAGTTAAACATGGCATTGATGAAAAATGCATTCAAACATCAAGCAAACACTCTCAAAACATGGATGCAACATGATAATATGAAACTATATGCAATTATAGGCAAGTTTCATATAGAGCATGCTCAAAACGGAGCAACGGTGCAATACACACACTCCAAACAAGATATAACAAAAATCTGCCCAAAACAGCAAGTAGGCACTTTGCAATCATCAAAACAACATGTTACAGGAATCATATGAGCACAAACTTGACATGAACTTCACATACAGATAACATACTTCAATTATAATTAAGTTTTATGTTCATAGGCATCAAGATTCAACCAAGATGATCAGTGCAAAATGTAACTTTATAACACAGGGGCATATACATGAGCAGAGTTAATATGATGGCATGTTGGAGTCATGAAACAAAGATGTTACAACAACTATACATAGCAACCAAGGGTATGTCATCATAGTAAACATAACAAAAAGAAAATAACATCAAGGCATCATATACATATGGCTTATGGATTAGTGGGAACCAACAAAACAAGATTGAATGTTGAAACAGTTTCAGCAAGTGTAAAACAACAACATTATCATAGCATGTTTGCAAGCCTTGAACATAGGCATATTATATCCAAAATTATCAAACTTGGCATGTGGACAAAACAATAGAATAATTCAAAACATGTAATTGTAGCATCTCCAAAAGAGGCATATATTAATTAATATCAAGCTCACAACATGGCATCGTGAAGTTAACAGAAAACTGGAACATCATTTAGGTATGTTCATGACAATGAATACATATGCTACATTACATATATGAGGCATAAAAAGGAATGTCTTGATATATCATCACATGGACATCCAAACATGTCAATTAAGAATCTCCAGATTATGCACAGATTAATTGGTATCATCAAGCAAACATTGCAACATGATATGATAGATTCAGCTAGACAGAACATTAACAATGAGTAGCCCAATTCACAAGCTTGTTCCACTCACCACAAGTCCTACAAAAATACCTGGATTTTCCTACAGTAAAGATGGCATAATTATGCTCCTAAAACATGTTGACATGATACTTAAAATAAAATTATATAGAACGATATAAGAAAGACAAATACGCAAGTTATAACAGTTTTTAGCATTTAACAGCAACATGCACTTTTGCAGTGGAGATTTATATATTTATATGAACTCAAAAAAGAACGCTAATGACACCAGCATGTAGAGCATTAAGAGCAGACCATGTCCATATCAAGATCATCATCATAGGATCAACAGAGACAAAGTTACAACACTCACTAGATGCACACATGGTGTTAACATGCAGCAATTTTCAGCAGTTTATATCACTTTGCAGTTTTTCAACAAAGATTATGGCAACATGATGAATAGTAACATGAATTCAAACTACTCCATCATGTAGAGCACCAAGTGATGACCATTTTGACATATTATACACGCAAAACGGAGCAACATGCACAAATTTATGCCATCATGAAGATGCACACATAACGTTAAAATTTCAAGGACTTGGCCAAAATCTGAAAAAAATAACGGACGAGCGTGACATAGCTAAAGTGTGCACGGGCGGGATTTAGCAGGGGCTCACCATGGGCCAGGCCTAGTTGCGAAGGAGGGAGCCGGCTAGGCCTGGAGGCCGGCTTGCTGGGTCGTGGGCGTAGGCTTTGGCCCACGCGGTCGCCCGAGGCGCGTCGTCCTCCCTCAACAGAAGGTCGAGCGAGGCCATGGCAGGGTCGTCGGCAGCGGCACGGAGACGGCAGGGAGGCTGCGGGGCGCCGGGGAAGAGTGGATCCAGCCTGGGGCGACGCAGATCCGGCCGGAGGGAGGCAGGGGCGGTGCGCTCCGGCAATGGGCGGCGAGGTCCGTGGAGGACGACGACGAGGCGATGGGGACCTCTGGCGGGGCGGTGCTGCTGCTGCTGCCGGGCAGCTCCGGCGAGGAGAGGTGGCGACCAGCGCAGGGCGGCGGTCGTTGGAGCGCCTGGCGGCGGGGCAACAGTGGCGCGAAGGCGGAGACAGAGAGGCGAGGAGGCACCAGCGGCGGGGCCGAGGTCCGGTGGCGGTCGGCGGATTCCAGCAAGCGGGCGCGGGCGGCGGCGTGCTCAGGCCTAGATGGGCTCGGGCGGTCCTAGGCGGGCCGTGGCGGCTGGAGGAGAGAGAGAGAGACAGGGGCTAGGTCGCGGCTGGGGGTTGGGGGCGCATGGGAATCAAGGAAGATTAGGGTTAGTGTTAATTCTCTTCGAGATTTGGACGGGGGAGGAGTTTATATAGATAGAGGGAGTTAGAAGAGTCCAAATGAGGGGCGGTTTTCGCCCACACGATCGTGATCCAACGGCGGAGAGCATGGAGGGGGTTTAGATGGGCTAGCGGGCTGTGTGGAGGGGTGCTGGGCTGCAAAGAGAAAGGTGTCTGGCGGTTAACGCGGTTAACCATTGGGGCATCAAACGACCTCCAAATGATACGAAATTTGACAAGTGGTCTACCGATGATGTACCAAGGCCACTCATCAACTCTCGACCCATTCCGAGAATGTTTTTATGTGGCTCACAAAACAAGATCTGGAAGGTGCGACGGGCGCGTGCGAGTGTGGCTGGGATCCGAACGGACAACGGAAATATTTGGGAGAACTCGGGCAGATGCAAGTTTTGAAAAACATGCTGATGAAATGCAGAGGATGCAATGGCAAGGTGCAACATGCAAGCAAATGACAGGAACGACGGCGAATAACTGGAAGACACCTGGCGCATCGGTCTCGGGGCGTTACATGGACGAAGCAATAATTTTGAAGGAACACACAGACAAGCAAGGAGCCATCGATTATTAGTGCGCACGTATAGCTACACACCTCGGACCGACACCGGGACATCAATGGTGCGCCGGGCCGCGAGGCCTTCTAAAGCTGCTTCAAAGGCCGAATACTCTGGGTTGCATCATTTGCGAGCTGCCAGGGCATTTCGGCAGAGAGTCCAGGAAATATGCCCTAGAGGCAATAATAAATTTATTATTTATTTCCTTATTTCATGATAAATGTTTATTATTCATGCTAGAATTGTATTAACCGGAAACTTAGTACATGTGTGAATACATAGACTAAACAAAGTGTCCCTAGTATGCCTCTACTTGACTAGCTCATTTATCAAAGATGGTTATGTTTCCTAACCATAGACATGTGTTGTCATTTGATGAACGGGATCACATCATTAGGAGAATGATGTGATGGACAAGACTCATTCGTTAGCTTAGCATTATGATCGTTACAGTTTCATTGCTATTGCTTTCTTCATGACTTACACATGTTCCTCAGATTATGAGATTATGCAACTCCCGAATACCGGAGGAACACCTTGTGTGCTATCAAACGTCACAACGTAACTGGGTGATTATAAAGATGCTCTACAGGTGTATCCGAAGGTGTTTGTTGGGTTGGCATAGATCGAGATTAGGATTTGTCACTCTGTGTATCATAGAGGTATCTCTAGACCCTCTCGGTAATGCACATCAATACAAGACTTGCAAGAAATGTGACTAATGAGTTAGTTGCGGGACGATGCATTACAAAACGAGTAAACAGATTTGTCGGTCATGAGATTGAAATAGGTATGATGATACAGACGATCGAATCTCGGGCAAGTAACATACCAATGACAAAGGGAACAACGTATGTTGTTATGCGATTTGACCGATAAAGATCTTTGTAGAATATGTGGGAGCCAATCTGAGCATCTAGGTTCCGCTATTGGTTACTGACCGGAGATATATCTCGGTCATGTCTACATAGTTCTCGAACCCGTAGGGTCCGCACGCTTAACGTTTGATGACGATTTGTATTATGGGTTTACGTGATTTGATAACCAAAGCTTGTTCGGAGTCCCGGATGAGATCACGGACATGACGAGGAGTCTCTAAATGGTCGAGAGGTAAAGATCGATATATTGAAAGGTTATATTCGGACATCGGAAAGGTTCCGAGTGATTCGGGTAATTTTTGGAGCACTGAAAAGTTACGGGAATTCACCGGGGGAAGTAGTGGGCCTTAATGGGCCACATGGGAAAGGAGAGAAGGGCCTCAAGGGGTGTCCGCACGCCCGCCCCATGGGCTGCTCCGAATTGGACTAGGAGGGGGCGGAGCCCCCCTCCTTCCTTCTCCCCTCTTCCTCCTTCCCTTCCTTCTCCTAGTTGGAATAGGAAAGGGGGGGGCCGAATCCTACTTGGACCGGGAGTCCAAGTAGGACTCTCCCTTTTGGTGCGCCCCCTCTAGGCCGGCCTCCTCTTCCTCCCTCCTTTATATACATGGGCAGGGGGCACCCCAAAGGCACTCCAAGATTTGTGTTAGTCGCGTCGGTGCCCCCCTCCACAGTTACACACCTCGGTCATATCGTCATAGTGCTTAGGCAAAGCCCTGCGCCGGTAACTTCATCATCACCGTCGCCACGCCGTCGTGCTGACGAAACTCTCCCTCGGCCTCAACTAGATCAAGAGTACGAGGGACATCATCGAGCTGAACGTGTGCTGAACGTGGAGGTGTCGTACGTTCGATACTTGGATAGGTTGGATCGCGAAGACGTTCGACTACATCAACCGCGTTATTGAAACGCTTCCGCTTTCAGTATACGAGGGTACGTGGACACACTCTCCCCTCTTGTTGCTATGAATCACCTAGATAGATCTTGCGTGATCATAGGAATTTTTTGAAATTACTGTGTTCCCCAAAGGTGGCATCCGAGCCAGGTCTATGCATAGATGTTGTATGCATGAGTAGAACACAAAGAGTTGTGGGTGATAATAGACATACTTCTTACCACCAACGTCTTACTTTGATTCGGCGGTATTGTTGGATGAAGTGACCCAGACCGACATTACATGACCGCGTTCATGAGACTGGTTCTACCGACCTGCTTTTGCACAAAGGTGGCTGGCGGGTGTCTGTTTCTCCAACTTTAGTTAAATTGAGTTTGACTATGGCTGGTCCTTGTTGAAGGTTAAAACAACACACTTGACGAAAAATCGTTGTGGTTTTGATGCGTAGGTAAGAACGGTTCTTGTTAGAAGCCCGTAGCAGCCACGTAAAACTTGCAACACCAAGTAGAGGACGTCTAACTTATTTTTGCAGGGCTTGCTGTGATGTGACATGGTCAAGGCATGATGTGATATAAATTGTTGTATGAGATGATCATGTTTTGTAACAAAGTTATCGGCAACTGGCAGGAGCCATATGGTTGTCGCTTTATTGTATGCAATGCAATCGCCATGTAATTGTTTTACTTTATCACTAAGAGGTATAGATAGTCGTAGTAACATAGTTGGCGAGACGACAACGATGCTACGATGGAGATCAAGGTGTCGTGCCGGTGACGATGGAGATCATGAGGATGCTTCGGTGATGAAGATCATGAGAACAAGATGATGATGGCCATATCATGTCACATATTTTGATTGCATGTGATGTTTATCTTTTATGCATCTTATTTTTCTTAGTATTATGTTAGCATTATAAGATGACCCCTTACTAAATTTCAAGGTATAAGTGTCCTCCTTGAGTATGCACCGTTGCGACTGTTCTTCGTGCCGAGACACCACGTGATGATCGGTGTGATAAGCTCTACTTTCACATACAATGGGTGCGAGCTAGTTTTGCACACGCAGAATACTTGGTTAAACTTGACGAGCCTAGCATATGCAGATATGAACTCGGAACACTGGAGACTGAAAGGTCGAGCGTGAATCATATAGTAGATATGATCAAGATAGTGATGTTCACAATTGAAAACTACTCCATCTCACATGATGATCGGACATGGTTTAGTTGATTTGGATCACGTGATCATTTAGATGACTAGAGGGATGTCTATCTAAGTGGGAGTTCTTAAGTAATATGATTAATTGAACTTTAATTTATCATGAACTTAGTCCTTATAGTATTTTGCAAATTATGTTGTAGATCAATACCTAGTGTTATAGCTTCTCTATGTTTTTATATGTTCCTAGAGAAAACTAAGTTGAAAGATGATAGTAGCAATGATGTGGACTGGGTCCGTGATCTGAGGTGTATCCTCATTGCTGCATAGAAGAATTATGTCCTTGATGCACCGCTAGATGACAGACCTGTTGCGGGAGCAGATGTAGACATTATGAATGTTTGGCTAGCTCAATATGATGACTACTTGATAGTTTAGTGCACCATGCTTTATGGCTTAGAATCGGGACTTCAAAAATGTTTTTGAAACGTCACGGAGCATATGAGATGTTCCAAGAGATGAAATTGGTATTTCAGACTCATGCCCGTGTCAAGAGGTATGAGACCTCTGACAAGTACTTTGCCCAAAAGATGGAGGAGAATTTCTCAACTAGCGAGCATGTGCTTAGAATGTCTGGGTACTACAATCACTTGAATCAAGTGGGAGTTAATCTTCTAGATAAGATAGTGTTTGACAGAGTTCTCTAGTCACCATCACCAAGTTACTGGAACTTTGTATTAAACTATAGTATGCAAGGCATGAAAAAAATGATTCCCGAGCTCTTCATTATGCTGAAATCGATGAAGGTAGAAATCAAGAAAGAGCATCAAGTGTTGATGATTAAACAAGACCACTAGTTTCAAGAAAATGGCAAAGGGAAAGAAAGGGAACTTCAAGAAGAATGCAAGCAAGTTGTCACTCCCGTGAAGAAGCCCAAACCTGGACCTAAGCCTGAAACTAAGTGCTTCTACTGCAAAGGAAGTGGTCACTAGAAGTGGAACTGCCCCAAATATTTGGCGAATAAGAAGGATGGCAAAGTGAACAAAGGTATATTTGATATACACATTATTGATGTGTACCTTACTAGTGGTCGTAGTAATCCCTGGGTATTTGATACTTGTTCGGTTGCTAAGATTAGTAACTTGAAACAGGAGATGCAGAATAAATAGAGACTAGTTGAGGATGAAGTGACAATGTGTGTTGGAAGTGGTTCCAAGATTGATATGATCATCATCGAGCACTCCCTATACTTTTGGGATTAGTGTTGAACCTAAATAAATGTTATTTGGTGTTTGCGTTGATCATAAATATGATTAGAGCATGTTAATTGCAATACAGTTATTCATTTAAGACAGAGAATAATTGTTATTCTGTTTACATGAATAAAACCCTCTATGCTCATACACCCAATGTTGATGGTTTATTGAATCTCGATCGTGGTAATACATGTTGGGGAACACAGTAATTTAAAAAAGTTTCCTACGCACACACAAGATCATGGTGATGCATATCAACGGGAGGGGAGTATATCTTCATACCCTTGAAGATCGCTAAGCGGAAGCGTTTATCAACGCGGTTGATGTAGTCGTACGTCTTCATGATCCGACCGATCCAAGTACCGAACGCACGACACTTCCAAGTTCTGCACACGTTCAGCTCGATGACGTCCTCGCCTTCTCGATCCACCAAGACGGGCTAAGTAGTAGATGAGTTCCGGCAGCACGACAACGTGGTGACGGTGTTGGTGAAGAACAATCTCCGCAGGGCTTCGCCTAAGCACTACAGAAACTATGACAGAGGATAAACTAGAGGGGACGGGGTTGCCGGCACATGGCTTGGTGTTTCTTGATGTGTCTTGGGTGCTAGCCCTACCACTCTATTTATACGTTGAGCCTTGGGGTCGAAACTTGGAGAAAAAGCCTCCTCAAAGTCGGTTTTGCCCGAAAGGAAAGAGTCCTTCTCGGACTCCAGGGCCAGACGCCAGGGTTCCCAGCGTCTGGACCCAGACGCCAGGGACCCTAGCGTCTGGCCCCTGGACTCCACAAAATTTTCTTTTGCGCTTTCCAAAAACCTCGTGGGCTTTCCCCTTTGGCCCAGATAAAGTGTTCTCGTGCCCAAATATTTCGGGAAACATCCAGAACACCTTCCGATGGATTCCGGAACCCATCCGAAGATCAAACACTACTATCCACATATCAATCTTTACTTTCGGACCATTCCGGAGTTCCTCGTCATATCCGTGATCTTATCCGAAACTCCGAACAACATTTGGTCACCAACATACATAACTCATAGTATTATATCATCAACGAAGGTTAAGCGTGCGGACCCTACGGGTTCGAGAACTATGTAGACATGACCAAGACACGTCTCCGGTCAATAACCAATAGCGGGACCTGGACGCCCATATTGGCTCCCACATATTCTACGAAAATCTTTATCGGTCAAACCGCATAACAACATACGTTGTTCCCTTTGTCATCGGTATGTTACTTGCCCGAGATTCGATCGTCGGTATCTCAATACCTAGTTCAATCTCGTTACTGGCAAGTCTCTTTACTCGTTCCATAATACATCATCCCGCAACTAACTCATTAGTTGCAATGCTTGCAAGGCTTTAAGTGATGTGCATTACTGAGTGGGCCCAGAGATACCTCTCCGACAATCAGAGTGACAAATCCTAATCTCGAAATACGCCAACCCAACAAGTACCTTTGGAGACACCTGTAGAGCACCTTTATAATCACCCAGTTACGTTGTGACGTTTGGTATCACACAAAGTGTTCCTCCGGTAAACGGGAGTTGCATAATCTCATAGTCATAGGAACATGTATAAGTCATGAAGAAAGCAATAGCAACATACTAAAGGATCGTGTGCTAAGCTAACAGAATGGGTCATGTCAATCACATCATTCTCCTAATGATGTGATCCCGTTAATCAAATGACAACTCATGTCTATGGCTAGGAAACATAACCATCTTTGATCAACGAGCTAGTTAGGTAGAGGCATACTAGTGATAATCTGTTTGTCTATGTATTCACACATGTATTATGCTTCCGGTTAATACAATTCTAGCATGAATAATAAACATTTATCATGATATAAGGAAATAAATAATAACTTCATTGTTGCCTCTAGGGCATATTTCCTTCAGTCTCCCACTTGCACTAGAGTCAATAATCTAGTTCACATCGCCATGTGATTTAACATCAATAGTTCACATCTTTATGTGGTTAACACCCATAGTTCACATCGACATGTGACCAACATCCAAAGGGTTTACTAGAGTCAGTAATCTAGTTCACATCGCTATGTGATTAACACCCAAAGAGTACTAATGTGTGATCATGTTTTGCTTGTGAGATAATTTTAGTCAACGGGTCTGTCACATTCAGATCCGTAAGTATTTTGCAAATTTCTATGTCTACAATGCTCTGCACGGAGCTACTCTAGCTAATTGCTCCCACTTTCAATATGTATCTATACCGGGACTTAGAGTCATCTAGATTAGTGTCAAAACTTGCATCAACGTAACCCTTTACGACGAGCCTTTTGTCACTTCCATAATCGAGAAACATATCCTTATTCCACTAAGGATAATTTTGACCGCTGTCCATTGATCTACTCCTAGATCACTATTGCACTCCCTTGCCAAACTTAGTGGTAGGGTATGTGAGGGAGTCCTGGATTAGGGGGTGTCCGGATAGCCGGACTACCATCATCAGCCGAACTATCTTCGGCCGGACTATCATCATCGACCGGACTCCAAGACTATGAAGATACAAGATTGAAGACTTCGCCCCGTGTCCGGATGGGACTTTCCTTGGCGTGGAAGGCAAGCTTGGCGATACGGATATGTAGATCTCCTACCATTGTAACCGACTCTATGTAACCCTAGCCCTCTCCGGTGTCTATATAAACCGGATGGCTCTAGTCCGTAGGACACAACAACAACAACAAAACCATTACAATCATACCATAGGCTAGCTTCTAGGGTTTAGCCTCCTTGATCTCGTGGTAGACCCACTCTTGTAAACATCTACAATATCAATATCAATCAAGCAGGACATAGGGTTTTACCTCCATCAAGAGGGCCCGAACCTGGGTAAAACATCGTGTCCCTTGTCTCCTGTTACCATCCGCCTAGACGCACAGTTCGGGACCCCCTACCCGAGATCCGCCGGTTTTGACACCGACATTGGTGCTTTCATTGAGAGTTCCTCTGTGTCTTCACCGATAGGCTTGATGGCCTCTTCAATCAACAACGACATAGTCCTGGGTGAGACTTTTCTCCCCGGACAGATCTTCGTATTCGGCGGCTTCGCACTGCGGGCCAACTCACTTGGCCATCTGGAGCAGATCGAAAGCTACGCCCCTGGCCGTCAGGTCAGGTTTGGAAGCCTAAACTTCACGGCCGATATCCGCCGGGACTTGATCTTCGATGGATCTGAGCCACAGCCGAGCGTGCCGCGCTATCACTATGGGTACGACCTAACTCTGCCGCCGGACAGCACCTTGGAGGCCGCACATGAATCCGCTCCGACCCGTAGTCTGGAGCCGATCGCTCAGATCGAGGACGGATGGCTGGACACCGCCTCAGGAGCTGCAACTTCTACGGCGATGGAGCCGAACACTTACCTTGTCCCGCATAAAGCTCATGACTCCGAGGTGCCGGACTCTCTGCCGGACTCCGAACCTCCTGCGCCCCTGCCGGTCGAATCCGACTAGGCGTCGATCATGGAATTCACCGCTGCGGACATCTTTCAGCACTCACCCTTCGGCGATATCTTAAATTCGCTGAAGCATCTCTCGCTATCCGGAGAGCCCTGGCCGAACTACGGCCAGGATGGTTGGGACGCGGACGACGAAGAAATTCAAAGCCCACCCACCACCCACTTCGTAGCCACCGTCGACGATCTAACCGACGTACTCGACTACGACTCCGAAGACATCGATGGTATGGACGACGATGCCGGAGACTATCAAGAGCCAGTGCCTACAGGACACTGGAAGACCGCCTCGTCATACGACATATACATGGTGGACACCCCAAAAGATGGGGACAGCGAAGAAGCAACGGAGGCCAATTCCTTAAAGAAATAGCCCAAGCGCCAACATCAGCGGCACCGCTCTAAATCCCGCCACAACAAGAATAGAGATTCCGGCACAGGAGATAATAACACCCCAGAAAGTGCCGAAGACAACCCCCTCCAGCACGATCCAGCGCAGGAGGAGGCAGAAGCAAGCCCTCACGATAGGGCGGGAAACGAAGAGGTCGAGGATGATAATTACTTACCTCCCTCCGGAGACGAGGCGAGCCTCGATGACGACGAATTCGTCGTGCCTGAGGATCCCGACGAACAAGAGCGTTTCAGACGCAGGCTAATGGCCATGGCAAACAGCCTAAAGAAAAAGCAGCAACAGCTTCAAGCTGATCAAGACCTACTGGCCGATAGATGGACCGAGGTCCTCGCAGCCGAAGAGTATGAACTCGAACGCCCCTCCAAAAGTTACCCAAAATGCAAGTTGCTCCCCCGACTAGAAGAGGAAGCATACAAACCTGCATCACTAGCGCACAATACGGTAGACCGACCACCTCGTGGCCGCGACAGAGAGGCATGCAAGCCCTCCACCAAAACCGTACCCCGGCATCGCTCAAAAAGCATGAAGCCACGGGGGAACACGCCGGACTTGCCGGATATATTGGAGGACAAGGCAAGACAATCCAGATCTATCTATGGATCACGTGGGCGCCCTAAGACCCACGACGAATACCGTCGCGCCGGATACAGTTACTCCGGCGGGGCGAACACAGCAGACAACGCTCTCTCGAGCTACGTCGCGATATTGCTCAATACAGAGGCGCCGCACACCCACTATGCTTCACTGATGAAGTAATGGATCATCAAATCCCTGAAGGGTTTAAACCCGTTAACATCGAATCCTACGATGCCACAACAGACCCCGCGGTTTGGATTGAGGATTATCTCCTCCATATACATATGGCCCGCGGCGACGATCTTCACGCCATCAAATATCTCCCACTCAAGCTTAAAGGACCAACTCGGCATTGGCTTAACAGCCTGCCCGCAGAGTCAATTGGATGCTGGGAAGACCTGGAAGCCGCATTCCTCGACAACTTCCAGGGCACGTATGTGCGACCACCGGACGCAGATGACCTAAGCCACATAATCCAGCAGCCAGACGAATCGACCAGGCAATTCTGGACACGGTTCTTAATAAAGAAAAATCAAATTGTCGACTGTCCGGATGCAGAGGCCCTCGCGGCCTTCAAACATAACATCCGCGATGAGTGGCTGGCCCGGCACCTAGGACAGGAAAAGCCGAAATCCATGGCAGCCCTCACATCACTCATGGCCCGCTTCTGTGCGGGAGAGGATAGCTGGCTAGCTCGCAGCAACAACCTCAGCAAAAACGCTGGCAGTCCGGATACCAAGGACCGCAATGGCAGGTTGCGTCGAAACAAAAACAAACGCCGCATTAACGGCGACAGCAATGAGGATACGGCAGTCAACGCCGGCTTCTGAGGCTCCAAGCCCGGTCAACGGAAGAAGCCATTCAAAAGAACCACTCCGGGCCCGTCCAATTTGGACAGAATACTCGACCGGTCCTGTCAAATACATGGAACCCCCGAAAAGCCAGCTAACCACACCAACAGAGATTGTTGGGTATTCAAGCAGGCAGGCAAATTAATCGCCGAATACAATGACAAGGGGCTACACAGCGATGACGAGGAAGAGACCCGGCCGCCGAACAACAGAGGACAAAAGGGATTCCCCCCTCAAGTTCGGACGGTAAACATGATATACGCAACGCATATACCCAAGAAGGAGCGGAAGCGTGCACTAAGGGACGTATACGCGATGGAGCCAGTCGCCCCAAAATTCAACCCATGGTCCTCTTGCCCGATCACTTTCGATCGAAGAGACCATCCGACCAGTATCCGCCATGGCGGATTCGCCGCACTGGTTTTAGACCCAATCATCGATGGATTTCACCTCACAAGAGTCCTGATGGACGGCGGCAGTAGCCTGAACCTGCTTTATCAGGATACAGTGCGCAAGATGGGCATAGACCCTTCAAGGATTAAACCTACAAAGACAACCTTCAAAGGCGTCATACCAGGTGTCGAGGCCAGTTGTACAGGCTCAGTTACACTGGAAGTGGTCTTCGGATCCCCGGATAATTTCCGAAGTGAGGAGTTAATCTTCGACATAGTCCCGTTCCGCAGTGGCTATCATGCTCTGCTCGGAGGAACCGCGTTCGCAAAATTCAACGCGGTGCCGCATTATGCATACCTTAAGCTCAAGATGCCAGGCCCTCGTGGAGTCATCACGGTCAATGGAAACACGAAACGCTCCCTCCGCACGGAGGAACATACAGCGGCTCTCACGGCAGAAGTACAGAGCAGCCTTTTAAGGCAATTTTAGAGTCCGACCGTTAAACAACCGGACACGGCCAAACGCGCCCGGAGCAACATCAACCAAGACCAGCTGGCACGTTCCGAGCACGCGGCCTCAACCCCAGCCCTCGCCCAATTGTAAGACAAACTCTCCGCGTACATAATTACGCCCTGGAGATACCATGGGCATAGGGGGAGAGGCACAACCACAACAGACCCAGAGTGCGGTTCGACCACACCAGGGGCTCCCAAGTGTGGCTCTTTTTTATCTTTTATTTCTCTCTTTTTTATACAGAACTCTGTCCGGTGGCGAACCTGCCGAACTCATGATGCAACAGCCAGGGAGGGACAAAGGCCGCGACGAACACTCAGGTGGTCTCCATTACGAGCATTAAATTTGTTAAATACACCATTCCGCAGCCTACCCCTGGAGCGAGACGCCTTTAATTCATCCAATCCCTTGCTTTCCGCACTATTTGTATCATTCCGCACTCATAGCAGATCTTCTCGAATAAAATGCAGCACTTTTTGCCCATAATTGCATTACCTTATATATATATGATCATTTACGACATGTTGCATCCGTACATTTTGGTACGGCCAAATACACCAGGGGCTTATGTTCCCCGCATTATGGTGTGATAAAGTCCGCACACTTTCACAAGTGCGGCACCCCGAACTTATAGCATTATATGAATCGGCTCCGAATCATGTCTTGGGTCAATAGTTGGGTTTGCCCGGCTACCATGTTTGGCACCTTACGTTCCGTTCTATCGGCTAAGGTAGCACTGGGAGAACCACTGCGATTGTGCCCCGGTTGAGCCGGGTTAACGCCTCAGTGGAGAAAGCTAAAACTGACTGTCATGATTAGCGAGAGACTGGTCGCTGTTCGAGAGGTCCTTTCGGGTCCTTAAAGACCTACGCCGCTTCGAGCGATGTTCCGGATGATGTCCAACAAAGGCGTGGATAGCGCCCCTAATTCGGTCTTCCGAATACTAGGGGCTTCGCCGAAATTTAAAATTATAGAATTCTATGGCTAAGTGAGAGTGTTCAAGCACTATAAGTCCGGTTGCCTTGTTCGTTGTGTTGAGCGCCTCCCTAGATGGACCCAAAAATGGGAACAAGAGTGCTCAAGTTTATCCCGAACACCCCAGCACTCGTGGCATGGGGGCTGAAGCCGACGACTTGCCATCTCTCAGATTTAATAAACGGCCGCACAGAAGGTAATATTTTAAATTAACAAGCGTTGCTTAGCGCATATGAACAAAGTTTTCAGCGCACAGGATAACACATTGCGAATTTACTCAATAATTACATCCATGGGGCACTCATCCGCAATCTTGCGGGCACCCTTCAGGACAGTCTTATAGTACATTTCGGGCGTACGATATTCCTTGCCCGCTGGTGGCGCGTCAGTGATTAGCTTCTCCGCATCCAGCTTGCCCCAATGCACCTTTGCGCGGGCAAGGGCCCGAAGAGCACCTTCAATACAGGCGGAGCGCTTGATAACCTCCACCCAGGGGCACGCATCCACCAACCGTCGCACAAGACCGAAGTAGCTCCCAGGCATGGCCTCTCCAGGCCACAGCCGGACTATGAGGCCCTTCATGGCCTGCTCGGCCACCTTGTGGAGCTCGACCAGCTGCTTCAGCTGGTCGCTAGGGGGCACCGGATGGCCGGCCTCAGCATACTGAGACCGGAAGACCTTCTTCGTTGGGCTCCCCTCCTCGGCTCGGTAGAATGCGGCGGCATCAGACACGCTGCGAGGCAGATCTGCAAACGCCCCTGGAGAGCTCCGAATTCGGGTAAGTAACACGTAATTTACATTCACATGCTTGCTTTGCATGAAAAATGCCTTACCCACCGCTATCTTCCTCACCAACTCAATCTCCTGAAGGGACTTATGGGCATCGGCCTTGGCAGTCTTGGCACTTTCAAGAGCCGAGGCAAGCTCGGACTCTCGAGTCTTTGAGTCACGCCACCCGCGTCTCCTGCTTTTCTCGCTCTGCCCGTTCCGTGGCCGCATTGCGTTCGGCCGCAGACACGGCCTCCTTCAGGGTCACCACCTCGTTCGTGGCCCCTGCAGTACCCATGTTATCCTTGTTATTTTTTGTTGCAACCTAAATCCTTTTCTGTAAGGTCCAAGTTCAAAGTGGTGTTACTCACCTTCTTTGTCCAGGAGCTGCTCCTTGGCGCGGCTGAGCTCTTGCTCAGACCGCTCGAGCTCCTGCTTCAAAGCACCGACCTCCGGAGTCAGTGCGGCAGAGGTCAGCAGCGCAGCCTGCAACCCATATTGACATAATTTTTTAGCAACCCTGCGTATATCTTTTTTTCAGATCCTTAGTCCGGCTTTTCTTTCCGAACACCGAACCGAGCATCAGGGGCTACTATCTATGCGGTATTACATTGCATATTTTTAACTTCTTACCTCAAAGCCTGATAGAAGGCTATTGCAGGCTTCGGTCAGCCCGCTCTTGGCAAGCTGTACCTTTTGAACCACCGCACTCATAATAGTGCGGTGTTCTTCCTTGATGGAAGCGCTCTGGAGCGCCTCCAACAAATTGTCTGGCGCCTCCGGTTGGACAGAAGCCGCCGGCGTCATGGTCTTGCCCTTCGTGCGAAGGGGCCGCCGGCCGGACTCCAGAACCACTGCGGGTTCTGATATGGAGTCCGGCGCAAAGTCCGGG
This sequence comes from Triticum aestivum, assembly GCF_018294505.1. Lineage (NCBI taxonomy): Eukaryota > Viridiplantae > Streptophyta > Magnoliopsida > Poales > Poaceae > Triticum > Triticum aestivum. The sequence goes on along the minus strand of NC_057807.1, from coordinate 619,855,076 downwards.
AGGACGCCTTGTGGCGCCTCCGGAGCCTCCCCCTGATGGGTACCCTTCTTGGGATCCCACCTCGGCGTCCTCGGTGTCGCGAGGGGTGGAGGCGGTCGGGATGGAGTCTACATCCAATGGAGCCAACGACCCGCTCGATGAAGCGGGGAGATCATCATTGGCCGGACTACAGGCAGCATGCGGCATCAGAATGACACTATGTGACGCAGAAAAAGAAATTATAAATCATTCAGGAATCCGGATACTTACGATCTCGCCGGAGGCCTGGCCCTTGAAGGCCATTCTTCCTCGCCAACGTTGATGTTGGCGGAGCTGTCCGGGGGAATAGTCCTTCCCCTCTTGGACCCTTCGGCCTCCCCTGTTGGGGAAGCCTTCCTCTTCCTCTCTCCCTCCTCTGGGAGAGAGTCCTCTTTCTCCTCCTCGTTTTCGGGGGAGGAGTCCGCCCCGGAGTCGTCGGACACCTGAAAACGGGAACTCTTTCGAGCACCCGTGGCCTCCTTCTTGGCCTTTTTCTCCGGCACCACGTGCGGTGCCGGAACCAGCAGCCTCGCTAGAGGGGCGTCTACTGGGTTTTCTGGCATAGGAGCCGGGCAGATAATCTGCTCCGCCTTCCTCATCCAGTCCTTTCAAAGGAAAAGGGGAAATTAAAACCCGCATAGAGTCAAACTATGAAAAGCAAGTGTCCCGTAAAGGGGTAGAATCACTTACCTCGTCGGCTTGGCGCTGCGAGCGAAATCCGTGATCTTCAGTCACGGACGCGGGGGCTTCGGCGCCCTTAAACAGCACCCTCCAGGCGCCTTCGTACATCGTGTCGAAGAGCCCGCTCAGCGCCTGGTGCTGTTCCGGATTGAACTCCCACAGATTGAATGCCCGCTCTTGGCATGGGAGAATCCGGCGGACGAGCATGACTTGGACCACGTTAACCAGCCTGAGCTTCTTCACCAGCTTCTGGATATAGGCTTGGAGTCCCGTCAGCTCCTCCGAACTACCCCACAGCAAGCCCTTCTCTTTCCAGGAGGTGAGCTGCATGGGGATACCAGATCTGAACTTGGCGGCCGTCGCCCACTTAGGGTCGCGCGGCTCGGTGATATAGAACCACCTCGATTGCCACCCCTTGACGGATTCCACGAAGGCCCCTTCGAACCAAAGGACGTTGGGCATCTTTCCCAACATGGCACCTCCGCACTCCGCTTGAGTGCCCTTCACTACCTTCGGCTTGACATTGAAGGTCTTGAGCCACAAGCCGAAGTGGGGCTGGATGCAGAGGAAGGCCTCGCACACGACGATGAACGCCGAGATGTTGAGGATGAAGTTCGGCGCCAGATCATGGAAATCCAGGCCGTAGTAGAACATGAGCCCCCGGAAAAAGGGGTGAAGTGGAAAGCCCAGTCCGCGGAGGAAGTGGGGAAGAAAAACGACCCTCTCATGGGGCCTGGGGATGGGGATGAGCTGCCCCTCATCGGGCAGCCGGTGCGCGATGTCGCCGGACAGGTAGCCGGCGCTGCGCACTCTTTCGATGTGCTCCTCCGTAACGGAGGAGGTCATCCACTTGCCTCCCGCTCCAGACATGACTGGGGAAGGTTGAGACGAGATGTGCGGGCTTGGGCGCTGGAGCTCGAGTGCACGGAGATGGATAAGCAAAGGAGGAAGAAGGCGTAGGTGAAAAGGTGAATCCTTATCCCTTATATGGGCGGGCGAAGTCTACGCGTCCCCCACCGGCCTGGTAAAACTCGCTTATCCCCCAAGCGTCACCATCAATGGCGCGGTTGGGTTACCCACGTCCGTATTGATGAGAATCCCGGATTAAGGGGGAACACGATCTCTGCTTCGACAAGACGTGCCAAGGAAACCACTTCGCTAAATGCGCTGACGTGGTAGAGTAAAAAACGATTCAAGTAATGGCTTGGTAGTGGCGTGACGTCATGCCGCAAAAAACGTCAGCAGATTGAACTTGTGTATATATTATTCTCTCTACGGTGGAATGTGGAATTTATTTTGCAGAGCCGGACACTATCCTGGTGTTCACGATCTTCTATCATTCAGAGAAGTAACCCGCCTTGCAATGCCAAGCAATATACGCGCCGGACTTATCGTCATTGAAGCCTGGTTCAGGGGCTACTGAGGGAGTCCTGGATTAGGGAGTGTCCGGATAGCCGGACTACCATCATCAGCCGAACTATCATCGGCCGGACTATCATCATCGACCGGACTCCAAGACTATGAAGATACAAGATTGAAGACTTCGCCCCGTGTCCGGGTGGGACTTTCCTTGGCGTGGAAGGCAAGCTTGGCGATACGGATATGTAGATCTCCTACCATTGTAATCGACTCTATGTAACCCTAGCCCTCTCCGGTGTCTATATAAACCGGATGGCTCTAGTCCGTAGGACACAACAACAACAACAACCATTACAATCATACCATAGGCTAGCTTCTAGGGATTAGCCTCCTTGATCTCGTGGTAGATCCACTCTTGTAAACATCTACAATATCATCAATCAAGCAGGACGTAGGGTTTTACCTCCATCAAGAGGGCCCGAACCTGGGTAAAACATCGTGTCCCTTGTCTCCTGTTACCATCCGCCTAGACGCACAGTTCGGGACCCCCTACCCGAGATCCGCCGGTTTTGACACCGACAGTATGTAACAGATCTGATACACAGCATGGCATACTTTATAGAACCTATGGCTGAGGCATAGGAAATGACTTTCATTCTCTTTCTAACTTCTGCTGTGGTCGGGTTTTGAGTCTTACTCAATCTCACACCTTGTAACATAGGCAAGAACTCTTTCTTTTACTATTCCATTTTGAACTACTTCAAAATCTTGTCAAGGTATGTACTCATTGAAAAAACTTATCAAGCGTCTTGATCTATCTCTATAGATCTTGATGCTCAATATGTAAGCAGCTCCACCGAGGTCTTTCTTTGAAAAGCTCCTTTCAAACACTCCTTTATGCTTTGCAGAATAATTCTACATTATGTCCGATCACCAAGATGTCATTCACATATACATATCAGAAATGTTGTAGTGCTCCCACTCACTTTCTTGTAAATACAGGCTTCACCGTAAGTCTGTATGAAACTATAGGATTTGATCAACTCATCAAAGCGTATATTCCAACTCCGAGATGCTTGCACCAGTCCATAGATGGATCACTGGAGCTTGCATATTTTCTTAGCATCTTTAGGATTGAAAAAACCTTCTGGTTGCATCATATACAACTCTTCTTTAATAAATCCATTAAGGATTGCAGTTTTGTTATCCATTTGACAGATTTCATAAAATGCGGCAATTTGCTAACATGATTCAGATAGACTTAAGCATCGCTACGAGTGAGAAAATCTCATCGTAGTCAACACCTTGAACTTTGTCAAAAACCTTTTTCAACAAGTCTAGCTTTGTAGATAGTAACACTACTATCAGCGTCTGTCTTCCTCTTGAAGATCCATTTATTTTCTATGGTTTACGATCATCGGGAAAGTCCACCAAAGTCCACACTTTGTTCTCATACATGGATCCCATCTCAGATTTCATGGCCTCAAGCCATTTCGCGGAATCTGGGCTCATCATCGCTTCCTCATAGTTTGTAGGTTTATCATGGTCTAGTAACATGACTTCCAGAACCGTACCACACTAGTGCGGACCGTACTCTGGAAGATCTACAAAGTTCGGTAGTAACTTTATCTGAAGCTTCATGATCATCATCATTAGCTTCCTCACTAATTGGTGTAGGAATCACTGGAACTGATTTCAGTGATGAACTATTTTCCAATTCAGGAGAAGGTACTATTAACTTATCAAGTTCAACATTTCTCCCACTCACTTCTTTCGAGAGAAACTCCTTCTCTAGAAAGGATCCATCTTAGCAACGAATATCTTGCTTTCGTATCTGTGATAGAAGGTGTACCCAATAGTTTCGTTTGGGTATTCTATGAAGACACACTTCTCCGATTTGGGTTCGAGCTTATCAGGTTGAAACTTTTTCACATAAGCATCGCAGTCCCAAACTTTAAGAAACGACAACTTTGGTTTCGTGCCAAACCATAGTTCATAAGGCGTCGTCTCAAGCGGATTTTGATGGTGCCCTATTTAAAGTGAATGCAGCTGTCTCTAATGCATAACCCCAAAACGATAGTGGTAAATCGGTAAGAGAAATCATTGATCGCACCATATCAAATAAAGTGCGGTTATGACGTTCGGAGACACCATTACACTGTGGTGTTCCATGTGGCGTGAGCTGTGAAACTATTCCACATTGTTTTGTATGAAGGCAAAACTCGTAACTCAAATATTCTCATCCACGATCAGATCGTAGAAACTTTATTTTCTTGTTACGATGATTGTCCACTTCACTCTGAAATTCTTTGAACTTTTCAAATGTTTCAGACTTGTGTTTCATTAAGTAGATATACCCATATCTGCTCAAATCATCTTTGAAGGTCAGAAAATAATGATACTTGCCACGAGCATCAACACTCATTGGATCGCATACATCGGTATGTATTATTTGCAATAAGTCAGTAGCTCGTTCCATTGTTCTGGAGAACGGAGTTTTAGTCATCTTGCCCAAAAGGCACGGTTCGCAAACATCAAATGATTCATAACCAAGTGATTCCAAAAATCCATCTTTATGGAGTTTCTTCATGCGCTTTACACCGATATGACCCAAACAGCAGTGCCACAAATAAGTTGCACTATCATTATCAACTTCGCATCTTTTGGCATCAATACTATGAATATGTGTATTGAAGGAAATATGCCCTAGAGGCAATAATGAAGTTATTATTTATATCCTTATATCATGATAAATGTTTATTATTCATGCTAGAATTGTATTAACCGGAAACATAATACATGTGTGAATACAATTCTAGCATGAATAATAAACATTTATCATGATATAAGGATATAAATAATAACTTCATTATTGCCTCTAGGGCATATTTCCTTCAATACACATATTCATAGTATTGATGCCAAAAGATGCAAAGTTGGTAATGATAGTGCAACTTATTTGTGGCACTGCCGTTTGGGTCATATCGATGTAAAGCGCATGAAGAAACTCCATAAAGATGGACTTTTGGAATCACTTGATTATGAATCATTTGATGCTTGCGAACCGTGCCTTATGGGCAAGATGACTAAAACTCCGTTCTCCGGAACAATGGAACGAGCTAGTGACTTATTGGAAATAATACATACCGATGTATGCAGTCCAATGAGTGTTGATGCTCGTGGTGGGTATCGTTATTTTCTAACCTTCACAGATGATTTGAGCAGATATGGGAATATCTACTTAATGAAACACAAGTCTAAAACATTTGAAAAGTTCAAAGAATTTTAGAGTGAAGTGGAGAATCATCGTAACAAGAAAATAAAATTTTCTACGATCTGATCATAGAGGAGAATATTTGAGTTACGACTTTGGCCTTCATTTAAAACAATGTGGAATAGTTTCACAACTCACGCCACCTGGAACACCACAGCGTAATGGTGCGTCCGAACATCATGACCGCACTTTATTGAATATGGTGCGATCAATGATGTCTCTTACCAATTTACCACTATCATTTTGGGGTTGTGCATTAGAGACAACTGCATTCACTTTAAATAGGGCACCATCAAAATCCGTTGAGACGACGCCTTATGAATTGTGGTTTGGCAAGAAACCAAAGTTGTCATTTCTTAAAATTTGGGGCTGCGATGCTTATGTGAAAAAGCTTCAACCTGATAAGCTCGAACCCAAATCAGAAAGGTGCGTCTCCATAGGATACCCAAAGGGCACTGTTGGGTACACCTTTTATCACAGATCCGAAGGCAAGATCTTTGTTGCTAAAAATGGATCGTTTCTAGAGAAGAAGTTTCTCTCGAAAGAAGTGAGTGGGAGGAAAGTAGAACTTGATGAGGTAATTGTACCTTCTTCCTAATTGGAAAGTAGTTCATCACAGAAATTAGTTCCAGTGATTGCTACAACAATTAGTGAGGAAACTAATGATGATGATCATGAAATTCAGATCAAGTTACTACCGAACCTCATAGGTCAACTAGAGTACGATCCGCACCCGAGTGGTACAGTAATCCTATTCTGGAAGTCATGTTACTAAACCATGATGAACCTACGAACTATGAGGAAGCGATGATGAGCCCAGATTCCGCGAAATGGCTTGAGGCCATGAAATCTGAGATGGGATCCATGTATGAGGACAAAGTGTGGACTTTGGTGGACTTTCCCAATGATCGGGAAACCATTAAGAATAAATGGATCTTTAAGAGGAAGACGGACGCTAATAGTAGTGTTACTATCCACAAAGCTCGAATTTCTGCAAAAGGTTTTTGATAAGTTCAAGGAGTTGACTATGATGAGACTTTCTCACTCGTAGCGATGCTTAAGTCTGTCCGAATCATGTTAGCAATTGCCGCATTTTATGATTATGAAATTTGGCAGATGGATGTCAAAACTGCATTCCTGAATGGATTTCTAGAAGAAGAGTTTTATATGAGGCAACCAGAAGGTTTGTCGATCCAAAGGGTGCTAACAAAGTGTGCAAGCTCCAGCAATCCATTTTTGGACATGTGCAAGCCTCTCGGAGTTGGAATAAACGCTTTGATAGTGTGATCAAAGCATATGGTTTTATACAGACTTTTGGAGATCTTGTATTTACAAGAAAGTGAGTGGGAGCTCTGTAGCATTTCTAATATTATATGTGGATGACATATTGTTGATTGGAAATGATATAGAATTTTTGAATAGCATAAAGGGATACTTGAATAAGAGTTTTTCAATGAAAGACCTCGGTGAAGCTGCTTAAATATTGAGCATCAAGATCTATAGAGATAGATCAAGACGCTTGATAAGATTTTTCAATGAGTAAATACCTTGACATGTTTTTGAAAGAGTTCAAAATGGATCAGTCAAAGAAGGAGTTCTTGTCTGTATTACAGGGTGTACAGTTGAGTAAGTCTCAAAGCCCGACCACGGCAGAAGATAGAAAGAGAATGAAAGTCATTCCCTATGCCACAATCATAGGTTCTATAAAGTATGTTGTGTTGTGTACCAGACCTATTGTGTACCTTGCCATGAGTTTTGACAAGGGGGTACAATAGTGTTCTAAGAGTAGATCACTGGATAGCAGTCAAAATTATTCTTAGTGAGGACTAAGGAAATATTTCTCGGTTATGGAGGTGATAAAGAGTTCATCGTAAAGAGTTATGTTGATGCAAGCTTTGACACCAATCTGGATGACTCTGAGTCTCGATCAGGATACATATTGAAAGTGGGAGCAATTAGCTAGAGTATCTCCATGCAGAGCATTATAGACATAGAAATTTTCAAAATACATATGGATCTGAATGTGGCAGACCCGTTCAATAAACGTCTCTCACAAGCAAAGCATGATCACACCTTAGTACTCTTTGGGTGTTAATCACATTATGATGTGAACTAGATTATTGACTCTAGTAAACCCTTTGGGTGTTAGTCACATGGCGATGTGAACTAATCACATAAAGACGTGAACTATTGGTGTTAAATCACATGACGATGTGAACTAGATTATTGACTCTAGTGCAAGTGGGAGAATGAAGGAAATATGCCCTAGAGGCATTATAAAGCTATTATTTATTTCCTTATTTCATGATAAATGTTTATTATTCATGCTAGAATTGTATTAACCGAAAAGTTAGTACATGTGTGGATACATAGACAAAACAAAGTGTCCCTAGTATGACTCTACTTGACTAGCTCGTTTATCAAAGATGGTTATGTTTCCTAACCATAGACATGTGTTGTCATTTGATGAACGGGATCACATCATTAGGAGAATGATGTGATGGACAACACCCATTCGTTAGCTTAGCATTATGATCGTTACGGTTTCATTGCTACTGCTTTCTTCATCACTTATACATGTTCCTCAGACTATGAGATTATGCAACTCCCAAATACCGGAGGAACACCTTGTGTGCTATCAAACGTCACAACATAACTGGGTGATTATAAAGATTCTCTACAGGTGTCTCTGAAGGTGTTTGTTGGGTTGGCATAGATTGAGATTAGGATTTGTCACTCCGTGTATCGGAGAGGTATCTCTAAGCCCTCTCGGTAATGCACATCAATATAAGCCTTCCAAGAAATGTGACTAATGAGTTAGTTGCGGGATGATGCATTATGGAACGAGTAAAGAGACTTGCCGGTAACGAGATTGAACTAGGTATGTGATACCGACTATCGAATCTCGGGCAAGTAACATACCGATGACAAAGGGAACAACGTATGTTGTTATATGGTTTGACCGATAAAGATCTTTGTAGAATATGTGTGAGCCAATATGAGCATCCAGGTTCCGCTATTGGTTATTGACCGGAGATATGTCTCGGTCATGTCTACATAGTTCTTGAACCCGTAGGGTCCGCACGCTTAACGTTCGATGACGATTTGTATTATGAGTTTATGTGATTTGGTGATCAAACCTTGTTCGGAGTCCCGGATGAGATCACGGACATGACGAGGAGCCTCGAAATGTTCAAGAGCTAAAGATCAATATATTGGATGGCTATATTCGGACATCGGAAAGGTTCCGAGTGATTCGGGTATTTTTCGGAGTACCGAAAAGTTACGGGAATTTGCCGGGGGAAGTATTGGGCCTTAAAGGGTCATACGGGAAAGAAGAGAAGGGCCTCAAGGGGTGGCCGCACGCCCCCCCATGGGCTGGTCCGAATTGGACTAGCAGGGGGCGGAGCCCCCCTCCTTCCTTCTCCCCTCTTCCTCCTTCCCTTCCTTCTCCTAGTTAGAATAGGAAAGGGGGGGCCGAATCCTACTTGGACCGGGAGTCCAAGTAGGACTCCCCCTTTTGGCGTGCCCCCTCTAGGCCAGCCTCCTCTTCCTCCATCCTTTATATACGTGGGCAGGGTCCACTCCAAGAATTGTCTTAGCCATGTGCGGTGCCCCCCTCCATAGTTACACATCTCGGTCATATTGTCGTAGTGCGTAGGCGAAGCCCTGCGCCGGTAACTTCATCATCACCGTCGCCACGCTGTCGTGCTAACAAAACCATCCCTCGGCCTCAACTGGATCAAGGGTACGAGGGACGTCGTCGAGCTGAACGTGTCTTGAACGTGGAGGTGCCGTACATTCGATACTTGGATCGGTTGGATCGCGAAGACGTTCAACTACATCAACCGTGTTATTGAAACGCTTCCGCTTTCGGTCTATGAGGGTACGTGGATACACTCTCCCCTCTCATTGCTATGCATCACATGGATAGATCTTGCGTAATCGTAGGAAATTTTTGAAATTACTGCGTTCACCACAGTGGCATCCAAGCCAGGTCTATGCGTGGATGTTATATGCACGAGTAGAACACAAAGAGTTGTGGGCGATAATAGTCATACTACTTACCACCAACATCTTACTTTGATTCGGCCCTTACACTTCTTCTCTATGATGTGCATTCTCTTTATTCGGATACAACACGCACAGACAGAATTCATGTTGCCATTCACTACAAGAAAAACTGCATACGCTGAGTGGTCGGTTGTATGTTGAGTGTTATTTCATGGGGTGCTCAGCATAAAACCCAATTTGCCGAGCAAAAACTGGAAACACTCAGCATAATATTATCGACGGTCCTTCCTCTTCTTGCCGGTCAGCTCTTTCTCTCGCTCTATAGACAACATCACACGATGCACCACTCTATCATAATGCACACACACTCTGTATCCCACTACTTCGGCAAATCATTGCCTTGGGTCCCACTTCTATAGCTACATGGTCATGCGCACAACTTCCACCACTCCAGCCAATCTCAGTCATGTTTCCCGTCGTCTTCGTCACTCTCTTTACTTGTCTCGTCCCTCTTTCTACTCACGCAAGTTTGAGAATAGGGTTTAGGGTTTCCCGTGGGGCAAAGCCTCTCCACGTCTTTCTATATATAATGACCAGCATATACAATTACATACGTACAAGGTACGTGTACATGACACGCTAGACCTATGTTAACACTCCCCTCAATCTGAACTTCTACTCTGTACAAGATTTAGATTGGTACTAAGATGGTCTTGCATTTGTCGGGTGGCTAGTTTAGTAAACACATCAGCCAGCTGATCATTAGAAGAAATGAACATGGCCTCAAGATCTCCAGAAGCAACATGTTCGCGCACAAAGTGGAAATCAATCTCGATGTGCTTGGTACGTGCATGGAAAACTGGGTTGGCAGTCAGATATGTGGCCCCAAAATTATCACACCATAGAACAGGAACTCGCTGCTATCACACACCAAGATCTTTGAGTAGTGACTCTACCCAGATGGCTTCTACAGCTCCATTAGCCAAGGCTTTGTACTCGGCCTCTGTACTGGATCTCGACACTGTCGGTTGTTTCTTTGAACTCCAGGAAATGAGGTGCGGTCCAACAAAGATGGCGAAACCTCTAGTGGATCGACGATCATCAGGGCATCCTGCCCAATCTGCATCAGTGAAAATACTAATGCTAGTGGAGACAGCCTTGCGAAACTTCAGCCCTATGTGCAACCTTCCTTTCACATATCGCAAAATCCGCTTAACAGCTTCCCAATGAACATTGGTGGGCTGTGAGAGAAACTGGCACACCTTGTTCACTGTGAACGAAATATCTGGACGAGTGAGTGTTAAATACTGCAGTCCACCAACAATACTGCGATACCCGAAAGAATCATCGGTATTGAGGGGTTGTCCAGACACTCATGCAAGATGATCGGAAGTAGACAACGGTGTGGAAGTAGGCTTACAATTCTCCATGCTCACACGGTGCAAAAGATCCAACGCATACTTCTGTTGAGTCAATGTCACCCCCCTGAATTGTATGACACTTCTAGACCAAGAAACTACTCCAACGGCCCAAGGTCCTTGATAGGAAAATTGGCCGCAAGGGAGTGAACAAGACCATCAACAGCTCATGGAGAAGATCCGGCAATGACGATATCATCCACATAGACAAGCATATAGATCTGAACATCATGATAGTGGAAGAAAAATAGAGATGTATCTGCTTTGGAGCAGACGAAACCCAGCTCGAGAAGACGGGCACTGAGCCGAGCATACCATGCACGAGGGGACTGTTTGAGTCCATAGAGAGCTCGCTGCAGCTTGCACACATGCGAGGGAAACCGAGCATCCTCAAAGTCAGGTGGCTGCTGCATATAGACGTCCTCTGAGAGATACCCATGAAGGAAAGCGTTGCTGACATCAATCTGCCAAAGACTCCAACCATGAGATACAACCAGGGCAAGAACCAGTCGAACAGTGGCCGGCTTGACAACCGGACTGAACATATCATCATAATCAATGCCAAGCTGCTGGGTGAAACCACGAGCGACCAGTCGTGCTTTGTACTTATCAACAGAGCCATCTGGACGGTGCTTGGTTTTGAAGATCCACTTGCTCCCAACAACATTGACTCCGTGCGGCCGAGGCACAAGAACCCAAGTCTTGTTGTGATGAAGGGCAGTGAGCTCGTCAATCATCGTTGTACGTCAGGTAGTCTCACGGAGAGCATCACGATGGCATACAGGCACCGCGTGAAATGCGCGGTGACGGGGATCATATCGGATGGTCCCATCAGTAGGCACAAGAGCATGGCGAGTGTGATCGTGGGTGCGCGTAACCATGGTGTGTGCAGGAGCAGCTGGAGGCGTCGCGGTCGAGGGGACAGGGCTGCCCTCGATAGAAGGCAATGCGAGCTGTGTCGGCGACGGTGGAGCAGCATCCTCGAGCACCACGGCAGACGACGTCATGTTAGCGCGCGGCGAGGAGGTCGCCGATGGACCGGCGAAGCAGCCGGCGGGGCCAAAGACGGGCCGGTCGGGCCAGGCGAAGCGGCAGCCGACGGGCCGGGGGACGTGCATGTCCCATGCACGTCGAGCGCCAGGGAGGTTGGCGCGTCGGCCACGTGGGAGCGGCGGGCAGGGGACGTGCATGCGTCATGCACGTCGATCGTCAGGGATGGAGCAGCCAAAGGTTCCTGCACATGAGCAACATGGCCTGAAACAGGCGTGTCAGTAGATAAATAGAACAAGTCGTATTTGCGCATATGGTCACCCGTAGCCGATTCATTTGGAGGAAAAGAGAGAACATCAGCTAAAGAAGAGACATCGACGGTGACCCCATGGTTGGCATAAGGAAAAACAGACTCGTCCAAAACAACATCGCGAGAGATGTAGATACGTCTCGTGGAACGATCAAGACACTTGTATCCCTTATGCATCTGACTATAGCCCAAGAAAATGCACATGGTGGAACGAAAGGCAAGCTTGTGTGCGTTATATTTGCGCAAACTGGGCCAGCAGGCGCACCCAAAAGTGCGAAGAAAATTGTAATCGGGTTGCACCTTAAGGAGATGATATATCGGTGCATCTTGTTGAAGAACAGGTGTGAGCATGCGATTAATGAGGTAACACGCAGCAAGAAATGCTTCATCCCAAAAACGCAATGGGAGAGAAGAATGAGACAACAAGGCAAGACCTGTTTCTACAAGTTGATGGTGTTTGCGTTCAGCAATCCCGTTCTGCTGAGAGGTGTGCGGGCAAGACACACGATGAGAGATCCCAGTGCGTTGAAAATAACGGTGCAATCTATGGTACTCGCCACCCCAGTCGGACTGAACTACGATGATTTTAGTATGGAGAAGACGCTCAACATGAGCCTGAAAAGCATAAAACACTTGCTCAACGTCAGACTTGTGCTTGAGGAGATAAATCCAAGAGAAGCGAGAATAGTCATCGGCAGAGCTCACATAATACTTATAACCTCCGGAAGAGGCATTAGCAGGCCCCCAAATATTAGAATTAATTAACTCAAGAGGCATAGTGGAAACATGGTAAGATAAATTATATGGCAATTGTCGACTCTTAGCACACTGACAAGCATCACACACTCAAGTCTGGCGTTCAGAAGAACACACTAAATCATTATTCTTAACAGTGTTTTGAACAATATTATTCGAGGGATGACCGAGATGCTGGCGCCACTAAGACGGGGTGGTCTTGATGCTGAGAGACGCTTGGTGGGTGGAGGAAGACGACGTGCGACTAAACGGGATGGGCTAGTGTCCACCGTGACATCTACGGTGAAGAAGGATTTTCTTCGTGGTTGTGTCCTTAACAAGGAAAAAGAAACGCTGAAATTCCACAAAAAACATCATTGTCAAGGACAAGACGATAAACGGAAAGGAGATGTTGATGGATATGTGGTAGACAAAGAATATTGCGTAAACGGAGAGATGATCCGGGTATAGTGGAATGACTAATATGCGAAATAGACAAACCTGCACCATTTGCCACTTGCACTTGATCCTTCCCGCCGTAGCGCTCATGGAAGTGTAGACGTCGAGATCACTCATTAGGTGGTCCGTCGCGCCGGTGTCCAGGATCCAGTGCGGCGACTCATGGGAGGAGGATGTAAACGCGGAGTTGGCGGCGCGGCTGCGACAGTCGCTCGCCTCGTGCCCCCAATTCTTGCATATCTAGCACCGGGGACGCCAGCGCCGGTTGTGGCCGCCCCCGTTGCCTCCTTCATTGCGGATGTTGCCGCCATTGTTGTTGTTGGTGCTTCCAGGGGCGCTGCCCTGGCTTGGGCCGTAGCTGCCCGAGCCTGGCGGGAAGGAGCCGCCGGAAGGACGTTCGCCACTCAGGCGTCCAGAGTCGGGCATGCGGCCGGAAGTTTTGTTGTAGACCGGCCGGGACGCTGCATTGGCGGAGGACTGCCAATCCTCAAGCTCCGATTGCTGCTGCTGAAGGGCTTCGTAGTGAAGGACACTGGAGTAGAACGCGGGAAACGTGATAGGCACACCCACGAAGTTCATCGAAGCAGCGATGGGGTTAAGCACCGAGCCGAGCCCGGTCAGCATGTAGTCGATGATCTCTCATCATGAAGAGGAGAGCCGGCGGCAGCCATCGAATCAGCAAGGGCCTTGACCTTCTGCATGTACTTGCCAGCGGGGCGGTCTCCTTTCCTCAGCACCTGGATCTGGCGTCGGAGGTTACGCACGCCGGCACTGCTCTCGGCGGCGAACATGGTGTGCACGGCCACCCAGGCAGCGGCCGCCGTCCTGCAGCCGATGAGCTGCGCAGAGATCTCCACGTTCATCGAACCGAGGAGATGCCCGAGGACCTTATGATCCAGAGTCCACCACTGCTCGTACTCAGGGTTGGACACGGTGCGAGCGGCCTCGCCGGTGCCTGCCTTCACGGTCGGCGCCGGCGCCCTGGCCGAGCCATCAAAGAAGCCGTGGAGGCGAACTCCGGCAAACTTGGGAAGGGCAAGGGCCCTCCACAGCATGAAGTTACTGCGGTCGAGCGAGACCACGATGGGCGGAAGGACAGGGGTGGGAGCCGACGCGGCGGGTGGGGCGATGACCAGGGTGATCGAGGCGGGCAAGGAGAGGGTGGAGAGCGTGAGCCCGGAGGAGGGGGTCATCGAGGCTGCCGAGGCGGTGGACATCGCGGCAGCAGCGAGAAAACTACGGTGGCGGTGGCGGCGGCTAGGGTAGGCTCTAATACCAAATTTGAGAATAGGATTTAGGGTTTCCCATGGGGCAAAGCCTCTCCACGTCTTTGTATATATAATGATCAGCATATGCAATTACATACATACAAGGTACGTGTATGTGTACAAGGTAAATGACACGCTAGACCTATCTTAACAACCCCTGGTTGCATCATCGATCGACCACTTTGCCAAGGCATATCACTTTGCATCACTCCTACTTGCACACATTGTATAGTTGCCGAGTTTTTCTTATCTCCAAATACCATGCACTAGGACATCAATATGATCATAATGTTGCAGTATAGCTAGAAATACAAAAGAAGAGCCAAAAACAACTTTCCGCTGATTGAGTTGTGCCACGTTACCGAAAAAGCTCACACCCCACTTTATATATAAAGCAAGTTGTGGTATGTTCAAAATAAGATTTCCGCAACCATGGCCAAGGTTAAATCAATCTCGCGTGAAATTGAACAAGAAAATTAACACTCATTTAGCTAACAACAAGGACCACAAACAACATTCCAATTCAAAGAACAAATTGACTTTTGTCTTGTTCCGGGAAGAAGTACAAATTGGCTTCTAGCCACAATACATAATAAAAAAATGATGCATGGGAGAGGGGTAGGGGGATGTTACGAAAGTTGCAATCCACATGAAAATAACAGAGCCGTGACAAAGCAAAATAAAAGAGATATGTTAGCTGCTCATATATTATCGGCAATAAAAAATAAATCGTATGTACCAACCGGCACATAGTATTAGAACGACTCAATTACAAGCAAACAAGGTTCTTACCTGCGAGTACCAATTGCCTTAACAAGTTGTACAACTTGAACCCAAAAGAAATATTCTTCAACTTAATCATTTTACACGTTTGTACCACTAGCACCAAGTTGGCTAGCTACTAGGTACGTGTGTCCCGACTAGTACGACCTGACCTCTTCTCGGACAATGAAGCCACGAGATCAAATGACGAAGTTTCTCCACATCGTAGAGGTAATCTCGATCAGAAGAAATAACAGGCCGCCCACGATGATATCTGACTACCTCAACGCGCGCACGTGTGCTTCGAATTTGACCAGTCTAATTCGTCGAGATATATTTTTTCTATGAAACTTTGCAAGCTTAGTTATACCTCAGAGAAGCAATCGATCTTGTGCAGGCAGTATAAATACACAACGTACGCATGGTGGCAGTCTATCTCATCGTTACAGATACATGTTCCTTGATTAGTTTTGCAAGGCTTAATCAGCGATGGAGTACTCGCCGAAACTAGCAGTACTGGTGCTCTTAGCTCTCGCGTCCGCCATGGCGGTCACGGCCCAGAACTCGGAGCAGGACTTCCTGGACGCCCACAACGCGGCGCGCGCCGACGTGGGCCTTGGTGGTGTGGCGCGCCGACGTGGCACTACACGCAGGTGGTGTGGCGCGACTCGACGGCCATCGGCTGCGCCCGCGTCGTCTGCGACAGCGGCGACGGTGTGTTCATCATCTGCAGCTACAACCCGCCAGGCAACTTCCCCGGGGTGAGCCCGTACTAGGCTATATGCATCATGCATGCATGCATGCGAGCGTGCATGTACGTACGGCGTATTGCATAAATAAAGTGATTAAGCTGTGATAACTACAGTGTGATCAGATTTTTTTTTTGTGGGTACAGTGTGATCAGATGTGATATATAATTAACCAGCCGGCCCGATATATATATATGTACTGTTATGATTCAGGTAATAAGTTGTGTTATTGTACAAGCAGTATTTATGGATGAATATATGGTTCTACTATTATACCGAGCATGGTATGTGTGCCTCGCCGTGGAAAAAAAACCCCAACATACATAGAAACCAGTAATCCAAGTGTCTTTCTTCTTTTTTGTCATCCCGCACTTGTTCTTTATGTTGTGCATTTTCTTTTTAGGATCCCAACTCGTACAGACAAACGGAGTAATCTCGAGAGGGCGCGCTAGCTAGGTCTCGTTCTTGAGACTCTCGCTCCCTCCTTCGCGCCATAGGCCACTCCGGCCGTGATGGTCACCCACTCTGCCATTATTGCTCACCCATCCCCTTCAAGGTTTCACTCCTGATCCAGCTCCGGTCGTGGTCCCGTGCAAGCTCGCTCTCGACCAGTGGTCGATCATAGATTCCGGACTCGCTTGCGGCCCCGCCCGTGAATGCAGTAGATCTGACCTCGACGCAATAAATCCTGCCGCGGGGAGAGTCATCCAACGCCATGCATGCCTATGGTACTCCGGATCTGGTGTTGTGATTGAGCGGCAGTACCTAAATCCATCGTGGTCATCCCCTCCGCTCTTGTCAACATTTCCTCTTCGGGCGAGGAAGAAGGATGCACTGTCACGCCCAATATGCGACTCTATCCTAAAGGAAATCGAAGGTCCCATCAAGGATAGAAGCGCATATTGAAGATGCTTCTGCAAGGTGGATATCATTACATCGTACCATTACATAATAGATGGGGATAAAACAAAAGGCATACAATGCCGCATGAATATAACAACATCATACACAAGAACAACATTCGACTATGGATGAAACACAAACAGAAACTCAAACGACATCCACCCTCACTAGTGCAGAACCGGGCAATAGCACCGGTTCGTAAGACCCTTTAGTGCCGGTTCCATAACCGGCACTAAAGTGTGGGCACTAAAGGCCCCCCACTTTAGTACCGGTTCGGCACGAACCGGTGCTAAAGGGCAACCACGTGGCACGAGCCAGCTCCGGGGGCCTGGAGCCCTTTAGTACGGGTTGGTAAGACCAACCGGTACTATAAGGTTTGGTTTTTTTTAGTTTTATGATTTCTTTTTCATTTAATTTTGTGTTTCCATTTTGCTGGTATTTTACGATACTACACATTGTACACGTTATGCATATATATATATATATATATATATATATATATATATATATATATATATATATATATATATATATATATATAGGTTACTTTCACTATTTTGGACAGAAGTGGCACCTAACTCCCAGGCATTATTCTTATAGCCTCTAAAACATGTTTAGTTGTTTAGACGGAACTTAATCTTTGCCCTGATCAGTCCAAACGTGAGGGCATGTAATCTCTACTTGGATATATAAAATTGTATAATAATTAATATTCTAAATATACTAAATCTGACCAGGTTTGATTTACCCTGTTTTTTTTACTTTTTTTACCAGTGGAAATCGGACCAATTGGATGGCGCCACGTGCTTTGTTGCGGCCCTGGCAGGGTACGCACCTGTGTGCAGCTAGCGATTTAGGATGGGAGTTCTACTTCAGTTTGGTATTGGTTGCATGAGCGCGAGTTTCTATTGGTCTGCATGCACGGTTTCTATACAGAGGTCGATTTCCTTACGTCTTCCTTCCCCTTCTTTGGCTGGATGTACATGCCCTTCTCTTGTCGTCGGTTTGTTTATTCCTCTCCTAATGTGGTTTGTCCTCTTCCGTTTGTTTTTGCTTGCATGTGTGCGCTATGCGCCGATTGACCACCGTTTGGGCTGTTTGCGTTTGGGCTGTTTGGTTTTTTCCTCTCCTTTCCTGTTGACACGAGTGTGCGCACGTGTTGCCTCACTCGATCTCTCGAGATATTTCTATCTCGAGTCCAATCTCCGCCGCCGCTTCGCCGCTCTTTGCGCTTATAAAAGGACATCCGACGGGCTCTCGCCTCATCTTTCCCCACCCTCAACTGGCCATCTCCTCTTCGCGGAAGCCATGCCGAGGCCACGACTGCGGATGAGCACCCATGCAGGCTGCCGGTGCCCCGCGCCACCGGATCCTCCCCCAGCGTCGTCGTTCGACGCACCGCCGCGGCGCCGTTCCGCTTCTGCCGCCACAGCCATCTCCACGACGCTGTGGCAGACCTCCTCTCGGTACTCCACATTGAAGGCTGGGCCGAGCTGCCGCTGCCTGGTTCACCTGTGTGCGCCGCCCGCATCCCGTTAACTGTCGCAGCGCTGCCATCGGCATGCTTCGCTGCCCTCCACCGCACTCCTGGTTGCCACCGACGACGATCCCATGGTGGTGACGACATGCAGCCTATCCCTGCTGCGTGCCCGACGCCGACGTCGATTGTCGCCGCCAGCGGTGGCTGGAGTTGGAGGCGGGAAAAAGGAGAAGCCGCGGAGGAGGAAAAGGGAGAGGGAAGAGTAGAGAGAGGTCATATGTTACCGGCGGCTGCCTCTCAATTATTTTTCGCACGGTGAGGCTCTCGATCAGGCTCTATCGCCTCCGTGCTGGATTTCTCTCTCGGGTTGTGTATAGTAGCGAAGAGAAAGAAGAAGGAAGTGATGCGAGAGGCCCGACGGAATGCGCCAGCCAGAGGACCGCGGTCGTGGCAACCCGTAGCCTTACCTCCAGCGGAGCGCCTAAGATTCTTCTTCTGCTCGCTGGCCAGCTGCAACCTGAAACGGTGCCCTCCTCTCCATGTCGGAGCTCCTCCTCCTTTAATCCGGTGTGTTGGAGTCTTGGAGATGTTACATCTGCGGTCGGCGGCCAAGGAGCTCTTGATGCGCGGCGTCAGCGGCAGGAGCCGTGTGCGTCCCCCTTGACCACGCAAAGAGCATAACCAGTGGGAGGCAAGTCGTGGGAGATGGACAGGGACGGGCGGACTAGCCTGCGTGCGGGACCCTGTGCTATGTTTGCTGAGGCGAATACTAGCGACGCTGCAGCCGCACGGGATGGAACGGCGGTTCCCATACGCGGACCGGAGGCGACGCTATTGCTGCTGTTGGCGGCGGCGTCCCCAGGCGCCAGAGGTCCTCCATCCTCCGCCCTCCCGGGGACGAGATAAGCCGCGGTGCATTCATCCATGCTTCACCCCTTCCGACCCATCTCGGACGGGGCCACACTGTAGTACCAGCCAGTCGCGACGAGACCGGCAACGCCTCCGCGTGCGGCAGCGCCCTTTCAAGGCCCAGTTAGTGTTCGCCGCAGGTGCCATCACCGAGCGTACGTGCTCTCCATCAACAAGAGCACGGACAGCAGCACGTACAACAGGCCACTGTGCTGTTCGTCCTTCAAGGTTAGCTGCAGGATTATCCGGCAGAAACCAGTAATGTACTCGCGGGCTACTTCGATATGAAGGACAGACAGTCGTTTGCACTTTGCAGGCCGTGTGCTGTTTGCTAGCTGCTTCCACCAGGTGTCAGAGATCAACACAAAGATTGAGACGGTGTACTCTCTCTCTCTCTCTCTCTTGTTGTTTTTTGACGTATTTCTTCGGTACGTGTTTCATGCATGCAGCTGACGTGTTACTCTGTTTGACGTCTTCTATTTGCATGCAGCTGACAAGATATTACATCTTTCAAATTTCATGCCGGACTTTATTCTTTTGCGTCGGTAATTCAATTTATTTTCTTAACTTGGCTGCTTACATAATGGTGAAAGGGTGCACTAAACTTATTGTTTCACATTTTATTTTATCCATGCAAAACTCCATGTATTAATACGATTTGATTTGGGGATGTTTTGCTCCATCATCAGTTAGCAGACAAGTCTTCTCAACATAATGAATTGGGGATGTTTTTTGATGTAATTCCAGTTTGAGTTAAAGTTCCGGTCTCTATATTGAGAAGGTACAACGAGGTTGACCTTAGATGGTTGTCTTGAAATAGTCCCTAGTAATTACCTATGTGTTCGGTCCCATTAAACAAACCAAGTAAACGTATCCATTTGCATGCCACTGCAAACCCAAAAGAGATGATGTCCAAACTAGAAACCAATCAAACAGTCCAAAATTTAACACATGAGTCTTCATTTATCACGTATGTAATCTATCAACATGAAGTATTCACAAAATTTTATATAATTTCATCATCAACACAAATTCGGCTCACGGTCGAACATGGATGCGATGAATTATTGAAGAATCACAATTTTATCATGCAATATCAATATGTATTCCCTTTATCTACAATGCGTCGATTCTTTTTATGCAATAATGATTTTATTTATGGAAGATTTCAGTACATTGCAGTATAAAAAATAATTTTGAATCAGCAACAATTAAAATAATTAATAAAATTGTTAACAGTTAAAGTTTAATATAACCCTATGTATCAACAGGAGCGGCATGCTGTATACAACCTTATTAGTAATGTATAAGTGTGTACACTTCCATTATCAGTATGTATCATCATGCCTGCAATAAATGTCTCTTTTTTCATCTTTTACAACTGGACTCATCGTATATACTCTTTATGCGTGTTATCCATGGACGATTCTATCGTTACAAATATAATAATATAATGCCCTTTTGCGATCCGTGTAACAACAACGTATCGACGAGCGTGGCGTGTTGCCGCGCGGGCTATGCTAGGACTTAGGGTTTAGGGTACACGTTTTGGTGCGCGTACTGATTGCTGTTGGAAATCATAAAAAATTGAATCTTTATCTGCCCATTGGCTGCATGTTCCGGTTGTTCCTCAGTTCGTGATTGGTTGCATGTGTTATCTGCATGGAGAGATCGAAACTGATTTTCCCTTCAAATCGAGTCGGCCGTCGCCCGCACCTTCTGGGTTTCTTCCGCTGTCGGTTGCCGCTTTGCTGTAGTTTTCTGGGCCCTTCTACAGCATGTGCGCTGGTCGTTTTCGATTTGTGCTCTTCCCCTCTGCTGCCTCCTATAAATAATGCCTTCCCCGTCCGTCGGTTCGTCATTCCATCTGCTCCCATCTCCTCTCTCTCCTTTTCTAACTAGTGAGTATTTAGGATTTGTTGTGCCGGCGATGGTTGCTCCTGCTCCTGTTCGGTCTGGACGTCGTCGCCGGGGTCGTCCTCCAGGGATTCGAGCGGCCGTTATTGCCCGTGTGCGCCGTGCGGGCATGCCTGTTTCTTCTGCCGATTTTCATTCGGGTCGGCGGCCACTGCTGTGCATGATCAGCTGGGTGGAGTCGATTCAGGATGGCTTCTCCGCTTCGCGGCTCACCGGCTGCTCCATTCCCGCCGGACTGGTGGGTTTACTTACTCTTCTGTACTTGCGGTTCTGTTTGGTTGTTCTTCTACTTGTTTCCTTGCTCCGTGGTCAGTTTATTTGGTTACTTTGATTGTTCTTCTACTTGTTTGCTTGCTCTCTGGTCAGCTTATTTGGTTGCTTCATTTTGTAGGCCACCAGCGTTCTAACTCGGAGCAGTTTCGTAATGGAGATCTTGATGCTCGCCGTCGGGAGACTTTGTTGGGGAAGCGACCTGTTGATGCACTGTTGGTAAGTGCGTTGAGTTCTTGCTGCACATATGGGAGTGCCTCTGACTGTTTTTGTGTGTTTCTTCCTGCTGTTTTGAATATTGTGGCTAACTTCTTGTTTCTTTTTCTGTAGGTTCGACCATTACTGCTGGTTCTTCTTCCGCATTTGATGGCTTCGTATCTGCTGCTCGGCCCTCCATTGCGCGAACTGGTGAGTTATTGTTTCTTTTCTCTGCTTATTTTCTGTCCATGTTGTTATCTCTCTTGGCCAGTGCTTCTGCGGCCTTCTACTGGTTGCACGTGCCGCTGCTGGCCCAATCGGTGTGCAAAAGGCACCAGCGTGTGGGCCCCAGCGCATGACACGATAGCATGCACAGTCAGGCGATGAAGGGTATCGACATATACTGGAATGGAAGCACACGGGGGCATGCAGTGTACGCATGCACTCGAACGAAATACATCGATGCATGCAGTGTACGCGTGCAATCCGATGAGAATTCGCTGTCACATGCAGTGCACGCATGCAACCCGATGAATATACGCCGCTGCATGCAGTGGACTCATGCAACCCGTTGAATATACCCCGCCGCATGCAGTGCACGCATGCACTTCGATGAAAATACCTCGCTGCATGCAGTGCATGTATGCACTTCAGTAATGCTAACTGAGTACACCACAATGGACGAAGCTTATCATCGCCAGAGAGCGTCCTCCATAGCAAAGCAAGTTAAGAGAGGAAGGGTAAACATCCAGCCCTAAATTTTAATCATGGAAGCGGAAGTACCTCGGTAAGCTCTTGGCTTCACCTAACTTTTTCTCTCTATTTGCCCCTTGCAAGTAAGCAACTTATTATATTACTAATTCTTCCATGCAGGATGAGAATCTTATAGTGTATATTCCAAGACGACCAATGCTTGAAACAGTGAGTGAAACAATTGGCCTAAAAGTACAAGGCTACACCTGTCGGTACGTTCATGAAGGTATGATACAAGTGTCTGTACTGATTGCTCTGCCATGCCGGAAAGATAGCTTCAGAGAATCCTCCATTACATATGAAGGAGAAGCAGCTAATACAGAAGATGAAGCAATGGAAAAGGCAGCTCAGGTGGCCTTCGAATGCATCTGTGCAGACTATAATATTTCCACCAATGATCATAATTACTATGCTCTTGAAGTCACAAAGGAAAGGTTATTTACAGCAAGAGAGAAGGCTCAAACAAAGCAATGGCAGTTCAATATGGCCCGCCAGCAAGTAAGCACATAGCAAAACGAGTTTGCAACACAGACAATGATTCTGGCAAAGATATGCAATGGCTTCTTTGATTTATTACCACTTCGTATGTATCCCCAGCGCCTAGACAACGACGATCCCATTATCACATATACAGGCGCGCACCCTCTCGTCGGACGTATGCAAAAACTTGCAAAATCACTTTATCATTTTATCACAGGCACCAATCCTGCAGGAGGATATAATAGGATGATCTAATCCACTAGCAACTACTTCTAGCTTATCTATGTAATGTGTTTGTGTTTTTATATACAGTACTCTGTTTGTAGCGAACTGTATGTATTTTGAATAATTTGTTTGCCCCAGGAGTGTGCCACTTTTAATTTGTATCTTTGTATCTCTACATTTGCAATATTTCAATATATTCGTATGCTCGGTTTGTTTACTATCTCTATACATTATTTTGACATCAAATGAGTGTGCGCATTTCCACTTTTAGATCAATAGATTGCACATCTGCGAGAGATCATCAAGCGCGGCGTGCCGCCGCGCGGGTTAGGCTAGTTGACCAACTAGAACGAAACCTAAATTATATAGACCCAAAGTGTCAAGAATAACCGGACCATTAGCTGCATTTTTAATTGCCAGAGCAACCTGCATGACTTACCCATGGAGTATATACAAAATATATTTTCTTTTCTGGTTCAGTTAAAACACTTGCCAATCTATACCAAGAATATCTTTTCTACTGTTTAAAAGCTACAGACAAAAACCAGACACAACATGTTTGAGATTTTTTTTTGTTATATGGTTTTAATAATTACCAAATTGATAAGAATCATGCTGGCAATCTTCACAAATTCATTCCCTTGTATCCACATCACTATTGTGAAGTCGAGATTTATTGTGCACTGCATTCTTCAAAGTAGAAACAACAACTAAACAATCTGAATGATGGGATGGATTACAACTGTAGTCGGTGCTTTTAGTCCTTCAGTCAGGCAATAATTTCGGTTTCTTCAGCCTCGAGTGACAACATGAGAGAGAAGACACGGGCAATATGA
Organism: Triticum aestivum; assembly: GCF_018294505.1. Lineage (NCBI taxonomy): Eukaryota > Viridiplantae > Streptophyta > Magnoliopsida > Poales > Poaceae > Triticum > Triticum aestivum. Next base: position 619,831,068 of record NC_057807.1, on the reverse strand, counting down.
TAGAACCCTCCAGATTACAGCAGCTGCACCAATGCTTCCTTGTCCAATATTAGCATCATAACCTGCAACCAATACGATTTATTTTCTGCATATATGCACCCAGAGTATCAAATAAACATAAATAATTGTCGGCGGGTTAACTCGCAAGAATTGATTGAACTCTTTCGAAGATATTTTGAGATGTTCTATTGAGCAACAACTGAACTAAGGAACACTATTTATAAGATTGCAATTTATATAGTACTTGAAAGAAGCCGGCATCTCCAATACAATAATTATCTACTTTGCATTCTAAATATTCCACACTAAGTGTTATTGGCTTCCTACCATACACCTTCACAATCATTTATAATTAACAAAAACGCTGGTAAGTTATCTTCTAGAACAAATAGTGAAAGCATTTCATCTCTTTTGGTGGATGAAGGGGTAATTGCCCGGTTGTTTGAACCTGATCTTGAATTGGCGCCCAGGTCGGCGCCGGACACCGCCGTTTCATGGATTTTGAGGGTACTTTCTGCCGAAATGCCCCGGCAGCTCGCAAATGATGCAACCCAGAGTATCTGGCCTTTGAAGCAGCTTAAGAAGGCCTCAAGGCCCGGCGCACCATTCATGTCCCGGTGTCGGTCCGAGCTGTGTAGCTGTACGTGTGCACTAATAATCGATGGCTCCTTGCTTATCTGTGTGTTCCTTCGAGATTATTTCTTCGTCCATCCTTCCTCCTCGTCCGAAGAGGAAATGTTGACAAGAGCGTAGGGGATGACCACGATGGATTTAGGTACTGCCGCTCAATCACAACACTGGATCTGGAGTACCATAGGCATGCATGGCGTTGGATGACTCTCCCTGCGGCAGGATTCGTGGCGTCGAGGTCAGATCTACTGCATTCACGGGCGGGGCCGCAAGCGAGTCCGGAACCTGTTGGCATGGCCCAGGAGATCGATGGATACACACACGCGAGTACGCAGTGGACACACCTACACTTCTCACGTAATACACAATGGAGAGGAAGAACACAAACACGCAGAGCTTTTCTGGCACACGCACTTGTGCCTTTTCTGTATTCCTCATCTCTAATAGCAAAATGGTTACAAGCCTATTTAAAGGGAAATATGCAATGCTCGCATGGCCAAGCCACAACGGCTTGATCCGTTTCTCACTCTCCACTACCTGCATGCACCCACGTTCAGCTCTTGTGCGGCTTCTCCTCAACGGCCACACGACCAGGCCAAACTTGATCCATGCATGTAGCTTGCCACTATTCAACTTGACTAATCCTAACAACTCGTGCATGCACTACTCCACTAATGGCTTGCAATCTGGCCACTGACTGCACTCTCTGTATCGCTTAGTGATGTCTCTCTTGCCGGTATGCCCATCTGCCATGATCACGTGCATACAACTAGCTAGAACTTAGTCAGCTACTAAAACAACATCATGCAATCCAAAATAAACATGATCTAATCATCTACTTTTGGCACTAATAACAAGATTAGTTCCAACAATCACCTCCCTAATCTTGTTATTATTTATTTCTCTCTAGAAGCCCAGGGTCGTCGATGTCGTCGGTGCAACACGAAGATGGCCGCCAATGCCATCTTGTCCCGCCGATTCCCGCCGTCGCCGCTGGCCTCCACGAGAGATGCACCTCCTACGCCTTGACCACGAGCGTGCCGCCATTGCACACTCGCTGCCACATGTTCTCCACCGGTGCCGCAATTCGCTAGTGGCTCACCTCCATGTTGTCGCCGATAACGCATCTTGTCGACGACTCGGACATGGAACTTCTCGTGGCAACGACCTCCCCTCCATGGCCATCACCTCCTTGCCGCCGGTGACGCAACTTACCGGGCAGCACCTCCTTGCCGCCGGTGACACGACTTACCGGGCAGCACTTTTCTCCATCGCTCGACGCAGCTCGACGATGAGGGAGACACACACCGGCCGTTAGCAGCATCGCTCCGCCAACGACGTCCATCTTGCACCGCCGACCTCCACCTCTCATGGAGTCCGTCGCGCCGCCACCACCGCCTTGGATCGACAAGGCTCTGATACCAAGTGTTGGCGCAGCCGGAGGAGGAAGAAGACTCACACTCACACAAGATAGAAGAACACACACAGGAGCTTGGCACCGCACACAACTTGTGCCACTTTCTGTATTTCTTCTCTTACAAATGAACTTGGTTACACAGCCTATTAGTAGTGCACGCATACACCCAGCCACACAACGGCTTGAGCCACGACTAGCTCCACTAGCCGGTAGAAATGGCAACAAACTAACCACCTCTCTGGCCACTCGGTTTCGGCCGATCTCCTCGCTGATGGAGACACAACACTGGTGATTATCAGGTTCACAACTAAGTCGTCTAACAAACTCTATCCATGCATGCGTGTGAACCACTCCTCCCACTAACTAGGCATGCAACTAACTACTCATTAAAACAAATTAGCTTTGCAATTGTGTGCACACGTGAAACACAACTCTGACGTGCGCACACCACCATAGCTTCAACTACATGCAAGAACGAAACTAATGCGAAATAAACATGATGAATACCTAGACAACAAGGTTTACTCTATCAATCACCCCCTTAATCTTGTTGTCGTTTATTCGAACACCTCCATGTCGATCTTCAAAGCAGCCCCGGCTCGTCGTCGGCAGTCGCGGCGGCGAGATGGGCCTGCTCTTTCCTTGGCGCGGTGCAATCCTTCGCGAAATGGCCATAGTCTTGGCAGTTGTAGCAGCGCACCTTACGGATGTCGAAGGTGCTCTTCTTCTTGCCGGTGCCGCTGCGGTGGCGAGCAAGCCACTCCTCCTCCGTGAGGAGCAGGCGACTCCCACCACCCTGGTCGTAGTTGCTGGCGCCCTCGTCCAAGTCGCTCCGGTCCTCCGCCGTTTTGAGCCTTCCCACAAGCTCTTTCATGGACATGGTTTTAATATCAAGAAGCTGTTCAATGGCAATGGCTACTTGGGTATACTTGGACGGCACGATGCGGAGAAGCTTCTTCACGACCTTCACCTCGTCGAGGTTCTAGCCGAGCGTGCGCAGCTTGTTGGTGACCCCGTTCATGCGCATGGCGAGCTCATCGAGGGTCGCGCCACTCCTCATGCGGACGGCATCAAACTCCTTGAGGAGAGTCTGCGCCTTGGCCTCAGGGACGCGGGCATCGCCGACCCGCATGATCTTGATGGCATCCCATGCCTCCTTTGCCGTCGCCTTCATGGCAAGCGTGGAGTGCATCTCCTCCGGCACGGCTCGCAGAATTGCCGCAAGCGCCGCCCTGTCCTGGCTGAAGCTCCCGCCTCCCTTGATGGCGTCCCACACGCGTTGGGCCTCCATGTTCACCTTCATGATCAGCGACCACTCGAAGTAGTTCGTCGCCGTCAGCGCCGGGTAGATGACGGTGCTGCTGGCCTGGTGGACGACCTCCTGCTGCACCACCACCTCGCGGCAGCCACGCCACGTCGGGCTCCGGCCTCGGCGCACCACCGGCGAGGCCGAGACACGGCGGCGACCCGGAGACGGAGTGCGCGAACCTTCAATCACCATGGCTCTGAATACCAAATGTTGGCATGGCCCAGGAGATCGATGGATACACACATGCGAGTACGCAGTGGACACACCTACACTTCTCACGTAATACACAATGGAGAGGAAGAACACAAACACGCAGAGCTTTTCTGGCACACGCACTTGTGCCTTTTCTGTATTCCTCATCTCTAATAGCAAAATGGTTACAAGCCTATTTAAAGGGAAATATGCAATGCTCGCATGGCCAAGCCACAACGGCTTGATCCGTTTCTCACTCTCCACTACCTGCATGCACCCACGTTCAGCTCTTGTGCGGCTTCTCCTCAACGGCCACACGACCAGGCCAAACTTGATCCATGCATGTAGCTTGCCACTATTCAACTTGACTAATCCTAACAACTCGTGCATGCACTACTCCACTAATGGCTTGCAATCTGGCCACTGACTGCACTCTCTGTATCGCTTAGTGCTGTCTCTCTTGCCGGTATGCCCATCTGCCATGATCACGTGCATGCAACTAGCTAGAACTTAGTCAGCTACTAAAACAACATCATGCAATCCAAAATAAACATGATCTAATCATCTACTTTTGGCACTAATAACAAGATTAGTTCCAACAGAACCTATGATGGACCGCTAGTCGAGAGCGAGCTTGCACGGGACCACGACCGGAGCTGGATCCAGAGTGAAACCTGGGAGTAGATGGGTGAGCCGTAATGGCAGATTGGGTGACTGTCACGGCAGGAGTGGCCTATGGCGTGGAGGAGGGAGCGCGAGTCTCAGGAACAAGACCTAGCGTGCCCTCTCGAGATCTACTCCGTTTTCTGTACGAGTTGGGATCCGGAAAAAAAATGCACAACATAGAGAACAAGTGCGAGATGACAAAACGGAAGAAAGACACTTTGATTAGTGGTTTCTAAGTGTACTGGGTTTTTTTCACAGGGAGGCACATATACCATGCACAGTATAATAGTAGAACCATATATTCATTCATAAACACTGCTTATACAATAACACAAACTTATTACCTGAATCATAACGGTACATATATACAGCCGGTCTAAACAATATATGGCCTCAAATCCGGCCGGCTGGTTAATTATATATCACATCTGATCACACTGTGGTTATCAGAGCTTAATCATTTTATTTATGCAATACGCCGTACGTACATGCACGCTCGCATGCATGCATGATGCATATAGCCTAGTACGGGCTCACCCCGGGGAAGTTGCCTGGCGGGTTGTAGCTGCAGATGATGAACACACCGTCGCCGCTGTCGCAGACGACGCGGGCGCAGCCGATGGCCGTCGAGTCGCGCCACACCACCTGCGTGTAGTGCCCGCACGACTCACCCTCGGGCGCCGAGCAGGTGTTGCTGTCGTGGTCGTAGTACTGCTTCTCCGACACCCACGAATTCACGGCGTCCGTCGCCGTCCACTCGGTCCCACCGCCGCCGCCTCCGTAGAGGTTCTCCCCGTACGGCCGGCCATCAGGAGTATGGATCAGCTGGCAGTCGCCGCGGCGCTGATCGGCGTAGTCCTGCGCGAAGGCTGTCACGGTAGCGTCCCATGTCACCTCACCAAGGCCCACGTCGGCGCGCGCCGCGTTGTGGGCGTCCACGAAGTCCTGCTCCGAGTTCTGGGCCGTGACCGCCATGGCGGACGCGAGAGCTAAGAGCACCACTGCTGCTAGCTTCTCCATCGCTAAGCCTTACAAAACAAAGGGGAAGATGTATCTGTGACAATGAGATAGATTGCCACCATGCGTTGTGTATTTATATATACTGCCTGCACAAGATCATCGATGGCTTCTCTAAGTATGGAAACTTTAATAGAGAAAAAGTACCTCGCCAAATTATAGTTGGCCAGCCGTCGATTTCCAATACATGTGCCCGTTAGAATAAGTCAAGCCGATGGGTAAAAAAATGTATTTTATCTGCACCTGTCAAGCTCGCTGAGTTAGTCAGACGTCCTGGCATGTGGCACGTGTTATTTCTTCTCAGATCACCTCTGCCGATGTGGAAGTTGCTTCGTCATTTGATCTCGTGGTACGTGCATGTGTCATCTCGTAGCAGGAATAGTTATTAAGTTAATTGGTAGCTGGTTCTAACCTTGCTTGCTTGTAAGTCGTTGTAATACGTGTTAGGGTATATACAATGGTTCTATCTTAGGAATGACATATAGGATAAATGATGAGGCGGAGGAGAGAGAAATTGTAAGAAAAGTTTGTCTTCTCGAGAAGACCCATTGTAGATATGTTTTTTGTTATTTCTAAATTAAATGCTAGACTTAAAATAAGATCATCTTATCAATCATTATGCATGCCCTTAACGTGTGCTCGGTTGGCAAGTATTCTCTCTGCACCATAATATAAAAGCGTTGGACAGAGGGAGTATGATTTATCCGTTGTGAGCAGCTGAAACATATCTTTTATTGCTTTGGCATCATGCCTCAGGCATTATTACATCAATGTACTTGTTTTTTGCTTTGGCGAGGCCCAAGACGAGGCTCACCTGTACGCCGAACTGTTCGGATGCGGGTTGGGGCAGTTTTCGATCACATATTTGGGGATACCGATACATTATCGGAGACTCACAAATGCTAAATGGAAACACATTGAGAAGAGGCTGCAAAAAAGACCTAGAAGTTGGAAAGGTAAGCTGCTGTCTCTAGGAGGAAGATTGGTCCTAATAAATTCAGTACTAAATAATATGGTACTATATATGATCTCCTTCTTCCAGTTGTCGAAAGGAGTTTTACATAGATTGGATTAGTTCTGATCAAGATTCTTTTGGCAAGGAGATAGCGGGAAAAAGAAATATCAATTGGCTAAATGAAGTGTGGTTTGCCGTCCCAAAGACCAAGGCGGGTTGGGCATTCATGACCTTGAGATTAAGAATAGGTCCCTACTCGGTAAATGGTTGTTAAAATTACTGACGGAAGATGGTGTATGGCAAACCCTCCTCAGACGGAAATATGTGGGCTCCAAGGCAGTATCTCAAGTATATTGGAAGCCTGGGGATTCCCACTTTTGGGCGGGTCTAATGGCTTCGAAGAAATATTTCTTTTGCTATGGATCTTTCTCGATTAAGGATGGCTCGGAAATTAGATTCTGGGAGGATAAGTGGCTAGGAAATGCCACTCTCCGGGAACAATATCCGGCTCTATACAACATTGAATGTCACAAGGGTGATACTATCACCATGGTAATGGAATCATTTCCGCCAAATGTGACATTTAGAAAGGATTTATTTGGACCCAGACTACAATCGTGGAACATCCTGCTCCAGCAGTTGTCCACAGTGCAATTGGCACATGGGTCTGATGTATTCCGATGGTACCTACATGGGAATGGACAGTTCTCAGTGGAGTCTATATATAGAGTGTTAATCCAGTCTGATGTGCCAGTTGATAATAACAGGAAGATCTGGAAGATGAAGATATCGCTTAAGAATAAAATCTTCGCATGGTATCTTCGTCGCGGAGTCATTCTTGCTAAAGATAACATTATTAAGAGGAATTGGCATGGAAGTCCGCAATGTGTCTTTTGTCACTATGATGAGACAATAAAACATTTATTCTTCCAATGCAAATTGACTCATTCTATATGGTCAGTCATTCAAATAGCTTCTGACTTGTATCCTCCTTGTAGTGTTGCTAATGTATTTGAAAACTGGCTACATGAGATTGATCACAGGCTTAGAACCCTTCTTAGGGTGGGAGCGCTTGCAGTTATTTGGTCGCTTTGGCTCTGTAGAAATGATAAGGTTTTTAACGATAAAAGTACTTCTCTTATGTAGGTTATCTACAGATGTACTGGGACTCTTCGTTTATGGTCCTCTCTACAACGCGTGGAGAATCGAGACCTGTTTATGAAGGTGTGTACATAATTGGAAGGCTACGACGAGGGATACTTTTACCCAACATGGGTGACAACATGATCTTAGGATTGGCCCCCCTCCGCTTTAGGCGTTATACGGATACTGCATGTTTTTCTTGTATTTTGCCTTTTTTTCATTTGAATGAGAGGGTATTGTTTGGCTGTGTGCATCTTAGCTATGCAGAGGCCGGATGTAATGCTTAAATCTTTTAAGTAATAAAGCGCCCATTTTTTAAAAACGTACGTGTTTTTTTGGTGGGGTACATCAATGCACGATGCTTAGGTTAGGCCTTATTAGGGCATCGTTATCCGACCATGCTATCCGGACGCGTTTTGCCTTTCAATACGGGCATGTACCCAAAATCCACTCCCTCGGCCGTGCCCTTTTCTGCCAAAAACGGTTAGCGCCGCATTCATTCCGGCTCGGAGCGTACACGACCTCTCACTAAAGCCAACATTGAAGCGTCTCCCATTGCACGCTTCTTTGCTCCGCATCGAAACGGCATCTGTCTGCCCGCCTACCTCCATTAACCAAGCCGTCTGCCGAGGAACCTACTTTGACTCTCCATGCACCACACATCTGTTTGTATGCCGACCGGCATTAAACACCCTACCTCTGGCACCTGGCATTCACCCCTATTTAAATGTGGCTAGGCGCTGGGCAGGAGTCACACAACACCTCCGCTCTCCATCTCCTCTTTGCAGCACACATCATGGCCTCGAGCTCCAAAGTCGTGTGTGGGACAGCTTCTCTTACGAATAGACGAAGGAACTCTTTGGCATTGCAGCCGACTCGGTGGCCCGCTGAGCCAACCGGATACAGGTTGGCTTGTCGGCAAGCTCTTGGGAGCCGGCGCTACCGCCATCACCGGTCCAGGCCGGCATCACCATGGGCCATCGTCACCCGTCTAGGTTGGCTGTGGCACCTCGGCTCAGAGCGACCGATTTACCTTGCATTGCCAACCCAGAGATCATGTCTTCTGGCAACACACAACATCTTGGTACAGAAATCACCGCTTTATTGAAACTAGCTAAAGCATAGTGTTACATTACATCAAGTAGCGAGGCCAAGCGACACACCCGGTGCGGCTGAACATATATACATTATTTAGTGAACATAAAGGGCCTCGATCACGACATCTACACAGCAGCGGAACAACGACGTAGTGGGACTCCATAGCACAGGGTCACCGATGTGGACACAGTCTAGACACGGCAGCACTGCGATAGACTTTCCTGAAAGCTGGCATAACACGCCAGGTCAGTACATTGAATGTACTTGCAAGCTCGCAACAAGCAAAACCATAATGGCAAACAACATCATGACATTTAAACAAGTTTAATGCAACTATCAACATGCTACTCATGTAGTGACCAAACTTGTGCATCGAGTCACTCGGACTCTCTTACCAACAGGTTGCCTTGCAACTGAACAGTGATCACGACGGAACACCAATAGAACCACACTGGGTTCAATAGGTTACCTCGTAACCCAGCCAGTGACCACTCCCGGATCACGAATGATACCACAACAGTTAGTCTCACTAACGTTATCATAACTCAATTGCAATGCAAATAACTTAGTGTGCAAGATTATTTATGAAAGTTGATCCATGGTGTGACTTACTTCCAAACTGGGCCCTTATCCGCGGGCGCGGCTATCGATAGATTAATACACTCTGCAGAGGTAGCACACTTTACCCACACCATGGAACCCATGGCCTCGCATTCCCATTCAGGTGGACCAACGACATTCCGACAGAACCCTCCCATTGCCATGGCACTCTTACGTCCACTCCGACCAACTCCCCTCTGGGATCAGTCCTGGGTGACCCAGCCTACCAAAGGCAAAACTACCACCATCGTGGCAAACAAACCGTCCCAAATGGGGACACGGTACCATAACAACAACAAGTCCACAAGATTATGTCTGCTTACCAGGCCAGAGGAACGCACGCCCATAACCTTCCCTAGTTGGAGGTACCGACAAGAGGCATGACAACGGAACGACTACGGCCTCCCCATACTAAGGCAAATGTGGTTGCAATTGGCAGCCTGATTTCATGGCACCATGACCCGACCAACTTTTAAGTTCAAGTTCAATTATCATTAGGTTTAACTTGAAATTAAAAATGCCCGAGTCACAATATGCCATGCTCATGCAACCATGTATCATGCATCATATATCACTTTAACAATACCAGATCAACCTTATTCAAAGTTCTACTTGCACAAACTCAACTTGCAACATTTCTGGTCCTTTCTTACTGGTTATTTCTACTCATTACTTTAGTTGGCCTTTATCAAATAAAACTCATTTTTCATATAGCAAAAAACAATACTCATGCTCATAATACCATAGTCATGACAAAATTTACTTAGATCAAGTACTCAAGCTATAACTCACTAGTTCGAGCATTCATTTCTGGAAAATAAGAATTTTGATCATAACAACTAAATAACACAAGCATCATCTATTTTTAATACTATATGCAATGATTATCATATAAATTCAAGTAGAAAATCATGAATGTTGCAAACACACCATGATCATGTTGTTGTGGCTTGCGTTAGTGCAGAGGAGCTTCACACTCCTCCTGGATGCCTTCAAGACAAGCTCCACCTTCTGAAAATGATTCAAATGACAAAAAGAAAATATCAAGAACACTTCTGAAAATTACCAGGAATTCTAGGTAGAAAGGAAAAATCCCATCTTGGGTGTGTTGCTAGGATTTTCCAGTAAGAACAGAATGCAAAAAGAATCAACTCATTTGGACTTGTAGAATAAAGGTTATAGCTAGTCAAAGTTCTGGTCAAATTTGAACTAAATTTGAATTAAAAAGAAAAACCAGGGGGGTGACGTAGAAGGCGTAAAACGCCAGGGCGCCACCACTCATACCGCTTCGAGCGCAGCCTGAGTGACTGACAGCGGCCCCAGCTGTCAGTCCAGAGGGGGAGAGAGAGAGAAACAGAGACGGGCAGCGCGGTGACGGCGCTTTCTCCGGCGAGGAGTGCCCGACAACGAGATCTAGAGGGATAGGATTTAAGAGTAGGTGGAGACGGACCTGCCCGTACCCGTAGCGTGGCTAGGGGTGGCCGGACGGGGTCGGAACGGAGCTCTCCAGCGGCGGCAGCGGGCGGAGCTCGTCGGAGGTGGTGGCTTCGGTGACGCAGGGCCAGTCTAGCAGCTCCAACAGCACCAGCACGCACCAGTGGATCGGCACGAACACGCAGGAGGGGTCAGTTGAGCTCGAGCGGCTCTAGAGCGGGTGGGGGCAAAGGAGGGGGATCGCCGGGGAGCTCGGGGCGGGGACGGCGGCCTGAGGCCTGCCCGGCTGGGCTACGACACTCTACGGGTGTGTGGAGGTGTGATGAGTGTGTGTGAGGAGAGGAACGAGCTCGGGGGAGCTCTATTTATAGCCGAGGCCGAGACGGGGATCGAGAGCTCGCCGGAGTTCTTTGGAGCCTCGCCGCCGATGAATGGCATCAGTGAGAGAGGGGGAAGACGCCGGAGGTCATGCGGGAGCTGTAGGCGAGCTGCGACGAGCATAGGAGCGTGGTACGCAAAGAGCACAGGGGCACGAGCGCACTGTTGCGTTGGCCGCGCCGTGCCCATGCTCGCCGCAATGTCGTGGTGTAGTTAAGGGGACTCAAACGAAGATGGTGGCGCGGTTGGCACGGTTTTGCAGCGAGGGCAGCGAGCACGCGCGAAATAGAGGCGTTGGCGCAATGCAGAGCACGTCGGACGCATGCCAGCCAGCTTGGACGAACGTGGTCACCGCGTGAACTATGGCATCAGGATGAGCTAAGCCCAAACAACATATCTGGCAGCTAGTCCTTAGTGATTTTAGTTGTTTTGCACGCTTGGTTGGATCACAGGTGCACTGTGGGAGTGGCTATCTTCCTGGCAAGTTTCTGGACAGAAACTTGTGAGCTTAACTGAGAAAAATCTAGTGGGAGTTAAGGATTGTGCTTTGGGGTTTAGTGATCTCTTAGGAAGATAATCAAGCTCAGAAAAGATCAACCCCAAAAGCTCAAGCAAAAATATACTTGATGTGCAAAGTGATCATTCTGTCCAGAACAGAAATGATTTTCTGTAGCAAAAATATTACAAAAGGTTATGCAATATTTTTGCTCAGGAAGGTGCCCTAGGGTCTCAAAGAATATTTGTGAATTTATTCAGGATTTTTGGAGCAAGAAATCTAGGGGTTGCTTTGGAGCTTCCATCTCTGAAGTCATTTTCGGGGGGGGGGGGGGATGAATATTTTTCTTTTATGAAAAATATCCATTTGGCTTTTGTTGGAGTTTTTCAGAGAAGAAAAGGTGAGTTAGAGGTGGATGGGTCACTTGGGTGAAAATCAAGGGTATGCCCAAGTGTTCAAGTCCAACTGAATTGATTCAAAACACCAAATCCAAAGCAAAGGCAACTGAAAGTCTGGAAAAAGAGAGAATGCAAAAACCAGGCTATCACACTGGCCACCGCCACCGCCTGCCAAATCCGCACCGCGTGATGGCGGCACGACGTCCAGCAGGCGTAGAAAGAAGCCATGTTAAGGGAGGTTGACACGGTGGTAGAGGAATTTGACTGGGGCACCACCTATGATGTCGGCAACTCTGCGTCCGTTGCGCCCCGCTACCATGACGATGAAGTCGGCACATCCGTAACCTTCGCTGACAGCGAGGAAAAGTGGACCATGGGAGGCCGCCGTCGCTTGGGTCCCAGGAAGGCCATCATCACCTTCTCGCCAGGTTACACATCTCGCGACTTGCCGACTTCACAGGGACGTAGGCCACAACAACTGCCCCCCCCCCCACCCCCCACCCCCACCCCCCCGGCCCAAAACCAATCGCTAATCAGGGCTTCATCGAGAGGGAGGCTATTCTTCCCCTCCCGCTGAAACATTTAGCTCCGGAGCTCACGACGATTTGGTGAGCTTGCTGCCAGACATGGGAAAGACATATCGTGGGAAACGAGCTCCGCCGCGGCTGGTGATAGACTAGGTTAGAACAGCCTAGCCTAGTCCACTATAATTTAGTTTAAATATGTCCGAAATGTAAATGCTTTCGTCCAGTCAAGTTTATATGAAAATCACTCTTTGCATGAATTTCTTCCGGTTTATGAAATCCATTTTGAATTGTATGCGGCAATGGTTGGATGGCCGGCTTCTGCATCAGTATCCGTGGACGGATATGGTTTCGGTTTGGAAGTCTGCATTTTCGATGCCCTTAGGCATCTAGATCTATCTCTATAGATCTTAAATGCAATATGTAAGCTGCTTCGTCCAAGTCTTTTGTCAAAAAACTTTATTTACAAGACAAGTTGTACATTGTTTAAAGATATTTTATCTCTAAATCGAACACAATATAACTTCCATCATTCCCCTCGGTCTTAAGGGAGTGAAGCGGGCGATTGCGGCTGAATTTGAAGTCTTGTGCATGGTATATGAAGATAAAAAAGAACTCGGCCGCTAGACAATGTGTAAATATTATTTATTTAATATGTAAGTATTATTGGAGTGATAGATCGATGATGTAACCACTGGTGAAGACAGGTGAAGAGAGCGTCCAAGACGACGTGAAACATGAATGAGATTTGCTGCTGTGGTGGAAGGTGTACACATGACGATGGAGCTATAAAAATGGGAGCCGAGGTAGTAAGAGACGAGTGTATATATGTTCATTATGAGTTTATGACAGACCGATACAGAATGGGACGATGTAAGCGGAGCCAGAGAGAGCTGACGGGCAGAAGAAAAGGAAGATAGTGCCAACATGAATTATGTCTGTACACGCAAAAAAAAGTTCGATCGCATCCGAAGAAGAAAATGCACGACGCAGAGAAAAGGTGTGAGAGATGATAAAATGAGTGAAAGACATTTTGATTAGTGGGTTTCTATTCTGAATTTTTCCAGAGCGAGGGACAAACACCGTACTCAACATAATGGTGGAACTATATAAATATTAACCCATAAGCACTGCAAGTACAATAATACTCCCTAGACACTTATTTTGAGAAGGGAGTATGTAATAACACAACTTATATGAATTCACCACAATACATATCCATAGCCCTTTTGCAGAAAAAAAAATCCATAGCCGGTTTAAACGCCGGCTAGTTAATTATAACATCTTTCGATTGCACTTTAATTATTTTATTTATGCAGTACGCTGCCAGGTACGCTCGCATGCATGCATAGCCAGGTACTCCACGAAGGTAGGGCCTAGTATGGGCTCATCCCGGGGTAGTTGCATTTTATCTGCAGCTGAGCAGCTCGCTGAGTTAGAGCAATTTTAGCAGACCCCTCGTCCCGTTCTGACCCGCAAAATAATCGTCAAAGTGTGGGGCAGGGCAGAAAAACCTGTCCGATCAGACCCCGCATCATGCCTCGGCCCGTAAATATTTTTACGGGGCGCGGCAATTTTTTTCCTCCAACCTTTAGTTTCACGGGCTGGGAGGCCGACCCGAGCGCAGTCCCCATCCGCAGCGAGATTTGGTGGGAGGGACATTTCCACGCGCCCTTTCCCGCTCCCCCACCCTCCACCACCATTGCCCCGCCGCCGCACGCTCCGGTGCATCCTCCGCGGCCGTCCCTCGCCACAATGGACGACTCCTAGCTGCCCCTCGTCACCGTTGAGGTCGCACATGCCCCTTCCTCTCGGGTGGATCTCGCCGCCGGCCATGTTGGCCCCGCGGTCGCTCCAGCTAGTGTCGCGCCTGCCCGCAAGCGGCAGGGCAATGTGGTCGTGCAGGGTGGGAATCCGTCAGCCCCCGCCGCCAAGGCTCGCGCTCCCAGTGCCAACGCTGCTGCGATGACATGGACGACCTCACCAAAACATGGCATGATATGGCAAGAACAGAAATCTTCAAGAGGAGAATGGTCGCGTCGGCCGGTCCGTGTTACAGTTCCGGAGATGTTTTCTCTGCTCCATATGGTGGCAATGTCGATGATTTCGGTGCGGGAGTTGGGACAAGCGCCGGAGGTGGATTAAGTGGTGCCGATGAACTTCAAGGTGGACTCGATGGCACGGAGTGAAGATCGACCAAGATGATGCCGGACATGGCCGTAACTTTTGCAAGGCCCTCTTTTGCGTTTCTCATACTGAACTTGGCTTTTATTTGGGCGTAAAATTGTGTTATGTTGTTTGAATTTGAGTTTATTTGTGGGAACTTATGTCAAATATGAGAATTGAGCGTTTTCTGTTTCCGGGTCGACGGGGCGGTGTCCGAACAGACCCTGCAAAAGACGACCCGTAAAAAAGTATATTCCGTGAATATTCTTTTATACGGGTCCTTTTGAAGGATCTGCATCTGCGCCGGTCCGAGCCAGCCGTATAAGTCGTTTGTAATACGTGTTGCCGCGTGCTTGGTTGGTACGTTTGATTTATCCGTTGTGAGTAGCTGAAACATCTCTTTTATTTTGCTTTGGCCTCATTTTGATATTGTTACCTTATTAAAAGATAGTGGAACCTGATAGACCCACTAGATCGTATGGGTCAGTGATTTTCGGTAGTGGGGTGTAGAGTATTACCTTCTCCTGCACTTGAGGTGCTCCCACCGGTGCCGGCCATGGTGAAGCAGCGTCCGGTGATGGCAGAGAGATGGCAGCGGTGGTGTGCTTCCCATGGGCACCGCGCTAACCCTAGATCGGTAGGGAATGTCGATGGGGATTGTGGCAGCGATTAACCTCGTAAGTCGTGCCCCGGACCCCACATCTGTTTATATATCGCGGGTCACAGGGGTCCATCAACCATAGTGGGTTGAGCGCCCCCGATCAGGGCGCAGATGCCCGATGGGCCATTGGGCCCACACGGTGGAGATCAACCTAACATTCTCCCCCTTGATCTCAAATTTACTTTTAACAAACCGGGACTAATCCACACAAAACGGCCGGAACCGTAGATCACGAACTAGGGGGGACCAGAGGCTCTTTCTCGCGAATCCGGATGAACTCACAAGAGAAAATGTAGCAAGATCTCTCGAATCTCTCTAGCAGTCTTGCTGCATAAGCTTGTAGCTAATGGTTTGATAAAAGGTTCTCTAGAGGATGGAGGAGATGGGGTTTTATAGCAGGGACAACCCACCTTAGGTAGGTGTGAAAATGGTTTTAAAAGTAAGCAGGTTTGCATGGCTTTCTTGGGTGAATAAGCAGTCAACTTTGGGAGTTGTTGGAGAGCTCCTCGGAAATTCGCGAAGTCTTGACAGCCTGGACACCTTCCACGAGAATGACTAGTACTTTTGACTCACAACTCCAAATGATGTGAGGTTTTTTGCATTGGAAAGATAATTTGATGTAGCTTCTGTTGATGTACCCCTATGACCCTATATCTCCATCACATGGGTGAGGCACACCAAAACATCATAGGTAAAAACTGACAACATCAGCTTCACTTGAAACTTATTTTCTCCAACTTGTTCTTCCAAAGCGGTTGCTTCAAGAGCTCATTGGTTGTTGGATTGCTTCCATGTTGTACCTAAGTTAAACCAAAATAATGGAGATGAAAGTGCAACCATGTATTCAAGATTATAGTATGAACTTAAGTTAGCGTTCACCTGGATATGTGTTTGCTTGATTCGGCTTAGTAATTCTTTCCATCTAAATTTTGCACATTTTTTGAAATGTCACATATACACATAAAGTTGTGTTCATCATCCCCCCCTCCCTTAATGAAGAGTCGTCCTCGACTCTATTTGATCTACAAAAGATAACTAGAACTGTAGAAGGGAAGTAGATAATATCCACGCAAAGGAATAGTGCAATCCTCATTTGTAGCTTTCACCTTCGAGTTGTGTTGCATCCGATTATGTATTTGTTTGTAACAACTTGGTGTTTGTCTAGGGATGATTGGTGTTCTTTCAACTGAGATGTCCTCATCATGTACTCTCAAATTGAAACATCCATCTTGATGAACTACGACTTCCAACTGTCACATTGGAGCTTCCAATTCGGTGAAGTGCAATTTCTACTACCAGATCAGAGCTTCCAAAGCCATGAATTGCTGCATTATGGTATTTCAAACCGACCCTCAATAACCGATTAGAGGACTAAAATCCCGGTTTTACTCCTCTAACTGGACCCAGCCGATCCCCAATCGGCGTTAGTGGAGTAAAAATTATACTCAGCCGCCGCTCATCTCCCTATATTGACTTTTCAAATTTTTATGAATTTTTTAAAAAATTGAGGAACTTTTTTTAATTTTGATGAACTTTTTGAAAACTGTGAGCATTTTATTTCGATTTTTTCCTGAATAATTGATTTTCTCTCTCGAAGTCAATGGTCAATGGTTGACCGATCAACCACGGAACGATCGACCAGGAAGCCGGGGAAGCGCCCGTCGTGAGCGATCTCTACGGCTTGTTCTTGGGCCCGCCCACGTAGCCAGGTGCGTGGGCACTGATTTCGTCCTGGCGCATACGGTGGGGTGCCCCTATACCTTGCCTTTAGCAAGACGAGAGGAAGTCTCGCTGAAGGAGAGAGCGAGATGGGCAGGCCCCGGCGCGCGGCAGTCTACAACCTCTTTTTCATTTTCGTTTTCTGTTTTCTGTTTTCTATTTTTGCTTTGATTTTGTACTTTTGTACATACATTAAAATATGCTAAATATATACACTACAAAAAACCTTCTACAAAACATATTTGAAAAACAATGTCGAAGAAGTATTTGAAAATGTTGAAAAGCTATTTGAAAAATGTTGAACAACTATTTAAAAAATGTTAAGCATTCAGAAATATGTTGAATGTGTATAAAAAATTGTTGGTCATGCATTAAGAAAATGATTATTTTTTATAATGTATATAAAATTTTAATTAAGCATTTTGAAAAAAATGTTGAACAAGTATTTGAAAAATGTTAATCAAGCATTTGGAAAATGCTAAATGTATATGAAACAAATTTTGACCATGTATTAAAAAATGATGAATTTTTTTATCATGTATATAAAATTGTTAACCAAGGATTTGAAAAATGTTCAACAAGTCTTTCAAAAATGTTAACCAAGCTTTTGGAAAATGTTAAATGTGTATAAAAAATGTTGATCATGTATTAAAGATGATGAATTTTTTTATCATGTAAATAAAAATGTTAATCAAGTATTTAAAAATGTTGAGCAAGTATTTAAAAAATAATAATTAAGCTTTTGGAAATTTTTAGCTGTGTATAGAGAAAATGTTGACCATGCATTTAAAAACTATTAATGTTTTTATTAGAAACTGGTAATCAATCATTTAAAAAATGTTAGAAATGTGTAGAATAAATGTTGATCATGTATTAATAAAAATCTTAATCTTTTTTGGAAAAATGTTAATGGAGCATTTGAAAAATGTTTATAAAAAATGTTGATCATGAATTACAAAAATGTTTAATTTGTATTGGAAAAATGTTAGAAGTGTATTAAAAAATGTTGTTGACAAATACGAAAAATATAGAATAATAACAAAAAATAACAAAGAAAACCAAAAAAGAAACAAAATAAATGAAAGAAAAAGAAAATGAAGAAAAAATGCAAAAGAGAATGAACAGGATGAAAAAATAATGGAGAAGATAAAGAGAAGGAACAAAAGAAAAAGAAAAAGAAAAAGAAAAAAACCCAGCTTCAACCGACTCAAGTAGGGCGCTCCCAGCTAACCACGAATAGGAGCTAGGTGGCGTGGCTAGCAGTGCCCGCAATATCCCTGTATTTTTTTACTTGGTATGCTCGCGCGAATGGGCCGGCCTAATCTGACGCGAGGGAGAAAAAACCTTCAGCAAGAGCTGCTACCGGAGCGCTCGCGCATAAGGCGCCGGTGAGGGAGCTCTCCGAGACATAGAGCATATTTGGTTGCAGCCTTGGATCACAGTGGCCTGGCCTGAGAACTGTGTGGACATTATTTGGTTGCCAACCTGACATCTCGGAGACGTCCCTGGCCTGGAGGTCCCATGCATCTTGGTTCACAGGCGGCTTGCTTAGCCTGGGCCAGGTCGATGGAGTCGGACGCCTGGCTTCCAGGCACATACGATTTCCAGCTACTTAAGTACATGCATGCTGTACCTACTATCTTATCAAGTTGTCAACCTGTCTTTTTTATGTTTAACTATTTGTCCCAGGCCAGGGGACCAACCAAATATCACATGCACACATGTGCCTCGCCAGTCAGTTTTTCTCTCTTTCCCAGGGCAACACCAGGCGCTGCATTTTACCAGGCACGAAGCCAGGACATGAACCAAACACGCCCATAGCCCTGGCGGCGGTATGTACGTCCTCCAATGGAACGGCTTCGAAAGCCCGTCGTCGCCCGCCTGAGCCTCGATATACGGCCCAACCCCAGTTTTGTCGTACGGCACATCCAGAAGAAGCGAGCCCACGTCGGTCGGACTCCTTCTTCCCCGACGGACTTCCCCGCGCGCCCTAAAAAATTCCAGCCACCGCGGCCTCTGCGATTCCCCAATCCCCACTTCGGGCCCGTTCGCTTCCCAGGATTTCTACACATTCCTAAGGAATTGTGAGTTCCATGGTTTCTTTTTCCTTTGCTGCGTTCTTTTCAAAGGAATCTGCTACAGTAGATCAGAGGAAATTATTCGTAACAGTGTTGATTCCATAGGAATAAACACATCTACTCTGATCACTTTTTTGGCGGAAGCCCGAGGCTGCCCTCCTGACGAGCTGAGTAAAATATACTGTCATAGAGTTGAGGTGTGAGAGAAAAATGACTATATGCGAATAAAAAACTCTCATACCTATTGTTGCTGCTTGACTAGTACTAGTACGACCTCTGGTGGCCCATCCGATATTCCGAACGCGCAGCCATTGTCTCTTTCCTCTGTTTCAATTCCTCCGTATTGTACTTACTCCCTCCTTTCATCTATATAGGGCCTAATGCGTTTTTTAAGACCGCCTTTAACTATTGACAAGATTAATAGTACATGACATGCACAATGTGGAAATTATATCACTGAAAGCTCCTTTCACACACGAATTTAACGGTGTGCTTTGTGTAAGTTGCATGTCATATATTATTGCTTTAATATTTGGTCAAAGTTAGCCTTGAAAAACGCATTAGGCCCTATATAGATGGAAGGAGGGAGTACAAGGAATCCCGGTTCCTACACTTTTTTATTTTCCTATGCTTCATAATCCTATGAAGAGAACGGGGCCTTCCCCATCTCCTCCGCCCCCAAAATCCTAAATTGCCAGTCTTCGCACCAGCTGCGGAACCCTAGCTCCGGTGCTACTGCTAGATCAGGACACCTCCTCCGGCGGGATCGGCGGCGGCTCCTCCCCAGCGCCACACCTCGGAGGCTTGCGCTGCTCGGCGCGTCCCCCGTCGCGTGCTTCCTCCGGCTACGCCTTCAGGATTCGCGCCGCTCTGGTCGGAGGGCTTCGGAACGTCCTCCTTCCTCTGCGCACATGTATGATTTTGCCCTTGGTAGCAGCAGTCTCCGTTCTTGGCCCTTTCCGTCGTTGATGTAGCTATGCACCCCCGATGCTATTGCGGCTGATCTCCCCAAAAGAAGTTTGGTCCTTATGCAATGCAATTCATTGACGAACACAAGTAGGCCCGCAGACTGGCTTCCCATCTCTATTGATTCTGATTCATGCACCAACTGCTATTCTATGCAATTAGTAATTACAGTATTAGATATCAATAGACCATCAAAACTTCAGGAAAAAGTTCTGATAAGCTGCAAACTCTTCAATCCATGCTAGATTGTCTGTCATGTAATTAGCTGATAACTTATGACACATGTTCTTGTCATAGATCAGATACATTAGCCATGGCTTCTGGCTATCAATAGGGGCGTGGATTTTTAGAGCTTAGGCTCATGGACATCTCCTATCCATACCATCCAGTATAGCTTTGAGATCCGTGCTATACAACTAACTTACAGCTTGAAATTTTCTCTTTTTTGTTGCTTCCAAAAAAACAACATATGAACTTCAAGCTTTGCAAGATAGCAAAACATTCTTACTACAATGAGAGAAAAAACTTACAGATTTTTTTGACCAACATAAATATACAAAATGAGATTTTCTTTATTCAAAAATATTATTTTCAGTACTTATGATGCACGAAAAAATCTGAAAGTTTTTTTCCCACATTCTAGTTAGAATGTTTTGTTGTGCTGCAAAGTATGAAGTTCATATGTTGTTTTATTTGGAAGAAACAAAAAAGAGAAAAGTTCTTGCACGAATCATGATGCAGAGATGGATGGCTAGATAAGGGGGTGCACCTAAGCCTAAGCTCTACAGAATATTTTCCCTAGAAGCTCGCAAACGTTCCCTAAGCACATTACTGATAATACCCAAAACAATGACCTCATGTTAATGGCCGGCTATGTCTAAATACCATATTTAGTCCAAGTACTATTGCTTGTTTAGCAGAGTGGGTTTTCTCTCTGGTAATATTTCCAATTCTTTGTTATTTAGATGCTACATGTAATAGTCTCAGGTTTACATATTGTCCATTGTAGGTCTTATCCGTTCATGTGCAAAGCAGGACGATTACGCCATCAACGGGTGCCGGACACGGACTCTTCCACCCTCCTTTGCCAGTGTTATGTCATGCTCGACCATGCCATCAACTTGTGCCAGACACGGACTCCACATAAACTCCCTCCTTTGCCACATAATAGGCATCGAGCGCTCTATGGAAGCATCCAATCTCGCTGTTATACCAACTTCGCCGGAACACCGACCACCGGTGCTCCACCTCAGGTACGCTGGATCACATGCCAAGCTAAACGTGGCTCTGTCGTTTTAAAAAAGACATGATTTTTAGCTTCCATCGTTAATACCTTGCCATGTACGGACAGTCTGCAGAGTTTGCAAACAAAAAGGGGAAACCTATAATAATGAGTGATGACTATGGTATTATATCCATCTAATTACCAGAATTAAATTGGCGTGTAGTATAGAGAGGGACATATCAAGATTACTATGAACTCAAACAGGACAGGTTTGACAAACAACACACTTCAGGCTCTTTAATTGATTATTATTTTAGGGAGTAAAGATGCACACCTGCCTTTCTTGCGCTGTGCTGGGTGTATATAATTTCATTCTGATCACCTTGTGGGTTGGCGTGCTAGATTGCCGCCCTAACATGTTGTCGATTATATCTAATCAGTATACACTATGTTTCTGTGTTATGCTAATGGATTGGAATGAACATAAATTAACCGAGTATATTTACATGGCCTTATACTATGCTTTTCGGCTTGGTTGTTTTCAACTGGAGACAAATCAGTGTTATTGTCATGCATGGAAGAAGCGCTCG
Organism: Triticum aestivum; assembly: GCF_018294505.1. NCBI lineage: Eukaryota > Viridiplantae > Streptophyta > Magnoliopsida > Poales > Poaceae > Triticum > Triticum aestivum. The sequence goes on along the minus strand of NC_057807.1, from coordinate 619,809,406 downwards.
ACCTTATTACTAACATGTAAACAGTGGTGTTGCCTTCCTAGTCCCATCATGGATTTTAAGCATACTACTAACAACATGTTGGCGAGTGTGGCAGGTATTACCTAATTCAAAACATGGCCACTACTGAATTTCTAGCCTTCACGTTGCCGGTATACCCCATCTAAAATTTTGAAGTTTATGGACAGTACAACTACATTTAGCAGCTGTTGCTAGTGAAACACAATTGGGCAGAGCATTAATTGCTGTTGTACTGAAAACAGTAGGTCCAATTGGTTTTTGTGCAGCAGGAGGGGAGAAATTATATTACCTCCGTACTAAGACAAGTAATTCGGGACAGAGGGAGTGTATGGTACATGCCAACCTGGTCATTTTATGTGATTTGTTGGACGACATTATGTATTTGGTTGTCAAATAGTTCTATTGAGGATATAACTACTGAGTATAAACCGCCCAGGTAGGGCTGGGTTATATCTGTAACGAGTCATCCATATTGAAGCCCATGAAGACAAGGAGTATGGCGCTTTACTGAAGAGACTTAGAGGCCCAGGGTCCAAAGGCGGATTAGGGCCCGTAGACATAAACCGCCATATACTATGTAACTTGTGTTGTAAGATAGGAAAGGGCAAAAACCGAGCCGGACATGTGTATGAGCCAGCCGTGATTCTGTAAACCGCGGGGCGTCAACCTGTGTATATAAAGGGACGACCCGGCGGCGGTTCAAGGACAAGAAACAACAACTCGAGAGCTAGGCAAAGCGGACTCGCTCCCTAGTCATCAAAACCCCATCAATTCCACCACAACTAGATCGTAGGCTTTTACCTTCACCGCAAGAGGCCGAACCAGTATAAACTCCCCGTGTCCTTTGTCCGGTTTAACCCCTTTAAGCTAATCTCGTTGCGATTGCTCCACGACTAAGTCCTCACACTAGGACATCTGACATGATAATTCCACGACAGTTGGCGCCCACCGTGGGGCTATTGCACGATGGTTTCAAGTTCTTAGAGGGCAATTTCGAAGGACTCAAGGGATACGCAGTGGGCCGGATGACCAAGAGTTGTCGCGACAAGCTCTACATCGATGACGCAGGTTGGGGCCCCGACGCTGGCTCAATCGAGTACGGGTACCGGGTCCCCTTCGGAGGATTTCATGTCTTCATTGGCAAGATCGGCGAACCGGGCCCTGAGCCGGACATCTGCGCCGACCTCATCGAGACGGCTCAACGTGCAAGCCCCGCCCGGGTTTAGCCCGCCATGAAGCATGCGTCCGTATGATTCATCAATGGTGCGGAATCTGAACCGGTATCCGACGGTGAGACAGTTGTCTATTCAGATAGCGAATCATCCACCGGTGACACGGAGTCACTGTACCAACTGCAAGATGGCCGGTTTGGGGCTGCTCCGATGGCGACAGTATTTCAGACCCCCTTGAACCACCAAATCGGGTTGCAATCTTCATGGTCAGTATGCAGCCCACGCAGCACTCCTCAGCTGCAGCGGCGATGATTTCCGGATCGGCAACCGGGGCAGGAGGCCCTGCGCGCCCGCCGGCTCAAGTCCTGTCCGGTTCATTGGACGCCTGGATGACACTGTTGACCACAGAGGTTACCCCGGATAATCGAGATCAGCATAACGCGGAGGTCATGAAGCTGCGAGATCAGATAGCTCAGGCCAAGGAGGACTTGGTGGCTGAGGAAACCAGGATGGCTGAGGAGCGGGCCACTTTAGATGCTCAGGCACAACAGATTCAGGCAGAAAATTATCGGCTCATGCTGGATCAGAACGCTTCAAACGACGTGTTGAGGAGGAGGCATCGGTCTCGTCTACCACCGGTTTATGAAGCAATGAACCTCTTTAACATGCCAGGAGCGGGAACCAGTAACCCGGCAGCGGTAAACCGGATTGAAGCACCAGGGACAGGAGCGCCGGATCAGCCACGGACGACAGACCCGCCTCGACGGAACCATGACCCGCCTCAGTACATGCCGACACCACCGGGTCACTTTTCCACCCCTTTGGATAACATGATCGCTGCAGTGTCGGGAATGGCAGCTATTCCAATGGAAGGCGAGTCTCCAGCAGCGGTTGAGATGCGACGTGCCAAAGAGCTCCTTCAAACGGCCCTGGTTCAGCAGCAGGCTTATTCGTATAGTCGTGACAGGATTCACTCAACCCCTCTCCCGAGCCGGAGTTACAACAGACATATTGATGAACCGGCTGTGTCAAGCAGTGCGTGGAACCGTAACGGCTCTCGAGGGCCTAACCCGGTGGGCGGTGGTGCAAATGCTTAGGACGTGGTGGATCACGGTAGAGCGCGTCGAAAAGCTGAGTTAGCAGCGCAGTACGTGGACCGTCAACTTACTCCGGTTCGTCCGACAACTTCAGTGGAACCAGGTGTTGTTTTCAGTTCTTGGGGGGTGCCGTGTATCACCCCGGCTCTACGCAATGTACGACTGCCCAAGGACTTCAAGGGCCCACGTAAAGTGCCCAGCTACACTGCCGACTTACCCCCCGAGTCATGGGTCGAAAGCTATGAGATGGCAATGGAGATGTTGGATGTGGTTGAGGCGGCATGTGCTAAGTACTTCACCATGATGTTGGAAGGAACAACTCGCACCTGGCTGAAAAGTTTGCCAGCTAACTCCATTGGGTCATGGGCCGAGTTAAAGGCCCGGTTTATACTGATTTTCAAGGACACGTGCAAGCAACCCATGTCAATTGTGGATTCAGCCGCCTGTGTCCAAGAAGAAGGTGAGTCGACAACCCATTGGGTGCATCGAGTTTCGGAAATATTACATTCATCGAACCGCATCAATGCCGATTTTCAGCAGTCATAACGTTTGAGAGCAATTGCCGGTTTAAGCCTCTGAAGCTGAAGTTGGGACGGCTCAAGCGCCACTGCAATGACATGGGAACACTTATGGCAACTCTGGTTAAGTATGCCGACTCTGATAGTACCAGGGACCCCGAGTCTGACGATGAAAAGCCAGGGAAGGGAAAGAAGAGCGGCGACACCAAAGGGCAGTAGCATAACCCGGCGGGCCATGGGAACAATGGTAAGCGTAAAGCGGATAATAGTTCAGATTTTGTGCCTAACACCAACGCGTGGGACAATGGTCAGCGTCGTAAGGGAAAACTGCCCCCGCGGAGTGGAGGATCGGATGTCAATCTTGAGTGCCTGTTAAATCAGCCTTGCCCAAGGCACGCCACGCGAGAAAAGACAGCTACGCACCTTTGGAAGGATTGCTTTATTATGCGGGAGTTCAAAAACTCAGATCTTTTCCGATATGATCATGGAGGTAGTTCTGGCTCAGGATTTCAAGGTAATCAAAGCAGACATGGCAATCAAGGCAATCAGGCAACCAGGGTGGTTATAATCAACAGGGGAATCAGCAGCAGCAATAGTCAGGTTACCAGAGCCACCCGAAGCAGTTGAATAGTGGGCAGTATCATATCTTCACCACTAGCCTGTGCAAGCGCAATCAGAAGCTTCATAAAAGGGTAGTGAACTCCGTTGAACCGGTGGTGCCCCGTTACTTGCGCTGGTCTGAACAGCCCATTGTGTGGAGTCGCGAGGATCATCCGCCCCGGGTTGATAATCTGGGTCATCTAGCGTTGGTGGTGGCGCCTCAGGTTGGAGGTTATAAGTTCACCAAGGTGCTCATGGATGGAGGGAGCAGTATCAACATCTTGTATTATGAAACCTTCCGTCGCATGGGGTTGACAGACAAGAATCTTAAACCGTCAAACACCGTTTTTCACGGTGTGGTGCCTGGTAAATCGGCTTATCCAGTCGGTAAGATAGCTCTGGAGGTTGCTTGTGGAGATGATCATGATTCAAGATTAGAGACATTGACTTTTGAAGTGGTGAAGATCAGGAGCCCGTACCATGCCCTGTTTGGACGGCCGGCTTATGCTAAGTTCATGGCAAGGCCATGTTATGTTTATCTGTAGCTCAAGATGCCAGGTCATAAGGGGACCATCATAGTACATGGAAGCCGTAAGATCGCTTTGGAATGTGAGGAAGGTGATGCGGCCTATGCTGAGTCGGTTTGTGCAACAAAGGAGTTGAAGTTCTACAAGGACAATGTTGATCTGGCGGATATGACTTCTTTGAAAAAACCAACTACAGAGCATGATCCGGCTTTGAAGTTTAAATCAGCTGATGAGACTAAGCTAGTTGATTTTGTTCCTGGCGATTCATCCAAGCAGTTTAGCATCAACGCTAACCTGGATCTGAAATAGGAAAGCTTGCTCATCGAGTTCATCCGTGAGAACCGGGACATCTTTGCATGGAAACCTTCTGACATGCCAGGTGTACCGAGGGAACTCGTTGAGCACACTCTTAATATTGATCCCAAGTTTAAACCGGTCAAGCAGTTTCTCTGCCGGTTCAATGAAGAAAGACGCAAAGCCATCGGTGAGGAGGTAGCCTGGCTCTTGGCAGCAGGGTTTATTGTGGAGGTTTTTCACCCTAAGTGGTTAGCTAACCCGGTGCTAGTACTTAAGAAGAATGACACTTGGCGTATGTTTGTGGATTACACAGATTTGAACAAGGCTTGTCCAGCTGATCCCTTTGCTCTCCCTCGTATTGATCTAATTATTGATGCTACAGCGGGTTGTGAGTGTTTGAGCTTTCTGGATGCTTATTCAGGTTATCATCAGATCAAAATGGCAGTTAAGGACCAAGAGAAGACAACTTTTATGGATGCTTATTCAGGTTATCATCAGATCAAAATGGCAGTTAAGGACCAAGAGAAGACAACTTTTATAACTCCTTTTGGAGCCTTCTGCTATGTATCTATGCCTTTTGGGCTCAAGAGTGCCCAGGCGACTTATCAGTGATTTGTGCAGAATTGTCTTCATAATCAGATTGGGCGCAATGTTCATGCTTATGTGGATGATATCATGGTGAAGTCCAGGAAAGCGGAGACGTTAATAGATGATTTGAAGGAAACTTTTGATAATCTCCGGGTTTATAAGATGATGCTTAATCCGGCCAAGTGTGTTTTTGGTGTACCGGCAGGCAAGCTCTTGGGTTTTCTGGTGTCTAACACGGGCATTGAAGCTAATGCAGAAAAGATCAAAGCTATCATGTCTCTGGCTAAACCGACGAGTATCAACAATGTTCAATGTCTGGCCGGTTGTATTGCAGCACTAAGCCGGTTTATCAGCCGGTTGGGAGAGAAGGCTATCCCTCTATATCAAATGATGAAAATGACAGACAACTTTGTCTGGAGTGATGCTGCTAATGCGGCGTTTGAAGATCTGAAGAAGCAGTTAGCCGAGCCGCCTGTTCTTGCCGCCCCTATCGATAAAGAACCATTGCTGTTATATGTGGCTGCTAATGCCCGGGCTGTCAGCGTGGATATTGTGGTAGAGCGCAAGGAGGCAGGTAAAGAGTATCCGGTTCAGCGGCCGGTTTACTATATCAGTGAGGTGCTTATTGAGTCGAAGCAAAGATATCCACATTGGCAGAAGCTTGTGTATGGAGTTTTTATGGCGAGACAGAAGCTGAAGAAATACTTTTAAGGCCATCCCATCACTGTGGTCAGTTCCGCTCCTTTGGGCGATATCATCCAGAACAAGGAAGCAACTGACCGAGTTGCTAAGTGGGCTATCGAGCTTGGACCTCACGGGTTAAAATTTATGCCTCGTAGGACCATCAAGTCCCAAGCACTCATGGATTTCATCAATGACTGGACAGAGTTACAGGCGCCGAAGGATAAACCGGATAACACGTACTGGACTATTCACTTCGACGGGACAGAGTATTGGAGGGCTCGGGGGCTGGAGTGGTTCTTACTTCCCCTCGAGGTGACAAATTTTGTTATGTCCTCCGCTTGATGTTTCCTTGTACTAACAATGCAGCTTAGTACAAGGCCTTGCTCCACGGTCTTCGGGTGTCTAAGGAAATGAACTTAATCCAGGTACGATGCTTTGGGGACTCCAATTTAGTGGCTCAGCAAGTATCTGGTACATGGGATTCTAAGGATCCACTCATGGAGGCTTATCGGTGTGAGGTGGATGTTATTGCTGGTCACTTCAAGGGTTACCAGGTGGAGCACATTGACCGGCGCAAGAATGAAGTGGCGGATGCATTAAGCCGGCTGGGGTCTTAGCATAAACTGGTGCTGCCCAATGTCTTTCTTGATGTTTTGCATAACCCTGCGGTCAAACTACCGACGGAGGAGGATCTGGCTGTTCCTGACCCGGAGGCTCAATTGGTGGTGGTTCTTTCATGCTATCCCTGATTGGATGGTGTCATACCTGGCGTACATGACCTGGGGCGAGTTACCTGAGGACGAAATTTTGGCCAGGCAGATAATCCAGCGCTCCAAGTCCATGACTATTGTCAATGGCGAGTTATGTCATTGCAGTGTCTCGGGGGCGTTTCAGCGCTGCGTTTCTCCTGAAGAAGGCTGTGAGATTTTGCGTGAAATCCATGAAGGGGATTGTGGTCATCATGCCGGTTCAAAGTCCCTCGTGGCTAAAGCTTTCCGACACAGTTTCTACTGGCTAACGGCTCATGCTGATGCTGAGGATTTGGTCAAGAAGTGTGACGGTTGTCAGAAGTTTTCACGCTGAGCCCATATTCCGGCTCAGGAGTTGAGGATCATTCCAATCACTTGGCCATTTGCAACTTGGGGGCTAGATATTTTTGGGCCCTTTAAGAGGTCCAAGGATAAGAAGACCAACCTTCTGGTGGCGGTTGATAAGTTCACTAAGTGGGTAGAGGCGGAGCCAGTCAGCAAGTGTGATGCAGCCACGGCGGTTCAATTCATGAAGGTGGTGATTTTCCGCTTTGGTTTTCCACACAATATCATAACAGATAATGGCACAAACCTCTCCAAGGGTGCTATGGAAGAGTTCTGTCAACGTGAGCACATCCGGCTTGATGTGTCATTGGTGGCTCACCCCCAGTCTAATGGTCAAGCTGAGAGAGCTAATCAAGAAATCCTGAAAGGCATCAAGCCCCGGCTTATGGTTCCTTTGCAGAGGATGCTGGTTGTTGGGTGGAAGAGCTTCCATCCGTATTGAGGAGCATTAATACCACCCCCAATAGATCTACGGGTTATACACCCTTCTTCATGGTTTACGAATCAGAAGCAGTTCTCCCCAGTGACATTCGCCATGACTCGCCTCGGGTGGCAGCTTATGTTGAAGCGGACAACGAACAAGAACGCCAGGACATATTGGACCTGTTAGATGAAAAACAAGACGTAGCGGTGGCTCGTTCGGCGATTTATCAGCAAGATTTGCGGCATTATCATAGCCGTCGGGGTTAAAACCAGAGCTTTTCAAGAAGGCGACTTAGTGCTCTGGCTTATCTAGGATCAGACTGATATGCACAAGTTATCCTCAGCTTGGGAAGGACCCTTTGTGGTTAGCAAGAATCTGAACAACGGGTCATACTACCTTATCGATGTTCGAGAGCACAAAGACTCACGCAAATCGGAGGAGACCCGCCGGCCGTGGAATATTGCTCATCTTCGGCCTTACTACACCTGAGCCGTAGGCTCCTATTATGTACATATTATTGACAATGTATATATTATGATCAATATAATAAACTGGCATCCTTGCTGAAGTGGGCCCTCTGCCGTTCTTCCTTAAAGTTTTCTTTGTTACATGGGGGCTTCTGTTTATAAAGCGGAGTTCTGATTAATCCGGCTTATAAAGCTAGAAAAAAAAGAGCTTGGGGGCTTCAAACCCAACATCATAAGAAGCCAAAGAGAGTTTGTTGCAAAGCACAACTCAAACATAGGCACCCATTGAGCACAGCTCAAAATATTGCTTGGGGGCTCTTTGCTTCTACAAAAACAAAGAGTCTATAACCTTGCAATAGGCTATAAAAGCCAGGCTTGGAAGCCAGGTGTATTCACCTAAAACCCCGAGTTATCCTGCCTTTTTTAAGTAAGTCACTCCGTCCAGGTAATCCTGGTAAGACCCGTCGAACGTTTGATAGCCAATCTTATAAAAACCCTGAACTTGTCATAGTTAAATTGACGATTGGTTAATGTGAGGTCCATCTTATAAGGCTTTGTAAAATGGTTTAACTCAGTGGCCTAGCGGCCCATGAAAAGTCTTGCCTTTTTGCATGTTTTCTTCGCAAATCTTTCTTTTCGATGTTTATTTCGATGAGGTTTATGTTAAATCGGGTGCTTACTAACCCGGTCTGGCTTTTGAGTTGCCAAGTACAAACTTACAAGATGACCGGTGTCAATTGACCCAGCTTGGCTTTCAACTATAAGTTGTCAGCATATGATCAACTATAATCCGGTGTTTGTTAACCCGGTTTGGCTTTGACAACAAGTCGCCAGTATGATATATGGATAATCCGGTGTTTATTATAACCCGGTACGGCTTCATTATAAACCAGCAAAACATGATGGGAGTTATCAGTACTCAAGATTTGGGTTGTCACCCTTACTACAATAAGTTGGTAAACCAACGATGTGATTCAATGTCATAGGTATGATATATTTCATATTTTTTCTTAAAAGTACAACCTTGGTTATAAAACCCTGGTTTTATGTTGGGCGTTATGACCCGTCCGGCGATAAACCGCCAGGACACTTTAAACCTGTTATATGCAGATACATGATTGAATAAAGCTGCTAAAGATCATAAGCAGACATAGCATAATCATGACAGATTAACATTATTATGCAATGTGAATATCCACGATGGCATAGCAGACCAAGTATTTAAACTAGCCTATTACAAGGCGCTTTGATGCCCCAAAAGGATAATTGTTTATCACACGGGTTGCAGTGTGCAGAAGCTAAACCAGCCTCCGGATCATGATTCTTCACCAGGCTGACTTGAAGGCTGTGGATCATCCTGCGCTGGGTCATCCTCCTCCTCTCCACCCAGTGGCTGGAAGTCAATGGTTGCCCAGTCAATCCCAGTTAAGGCTTGGAAGACAGCTTCATCACTTATAAGGTTGGATGGTCAGGAGCGTAGGTATGCTTATGGATTGGCGGGATAAGATTTTGCACATCATAAGTCGGTGCGTTAACCCGTTTGTTGTTGGCATCATAAATCGTTTGGTAAAATGACAAATCAGTGTCTTCAGCCAGTTTGCTTGCCAGTGGACGCATTTCCCTCGTTATGGCCCTGAGGTCGTCATTATCAAAATCTGACCCGTCCTCCTTTTGGCCTGGACTCTCCATTTCCAATATCTTCCGGATCAAGGTCAGATATCCATGCCTTGGCCCGAGTCAATGTTGTAAGAGCACCGGCCCTAGCAGCTGATTTCTTCAATTCCTCAAGCCAGGCAGGCATCATAGATAATTTTTCCAACATTTCCTTGATTAAAGTTGGGGGCGGTTTATTATGTGAAGCTGTGCAGATGACCCGTTGAGCATCGGTATACAATTTCTCTATCAGTGTATAAGCAGCCTTCAGTTTTTTGAGCATGTCCAAGCCAAGATGAGTAACACGGCTACCTGCAATGGTCAAAATATTATTAAACCGGCAGTTCCATGGATGTTACTTATTTAAAGCTTATGAAAAGGATATTTACCGAAGACAACACTGGTCATAGCATTGATTTGCCGTTTCAAGCCAGTCAGTTCTTCTACTACCGGATTAAGGGCTGCCTCAGCGTCCTCCGCCCGCTTTAGCAGAGTTGTTTTTTCAGCATCCCATCCCGCCCATTCGCTTTTAAAGCTGTCCTTCAGTTGTTCCATGGCTGTTAAAGCGCCGGTCAACTCTTCTTTAGCCTTGGAAGTTTCTGCTTGCTGGGACTTTGATATTTTCTTGAAGATCGGCGATTTGAGATTCCTTTTTGCTCAGATCAGCCTACAGGAGACATTTAACGAGTTAGTAGTGTACATGTGAAGTCCCAAGCACATAACAAAGTTATACACTTGGCACTTGGGGGCTAATGCATATTGCTTCTTATCAATTGTCATTTTAAATCCCAAGCACATAACGAGTTATACACTTGGCACTTGGGGGCTAATGCATATTTGCTCAAGTTCAGGTTATGAATTTTTCCTCTTTAATTAGATTACAAAGATGATTATCAAGAATTTTGGAAGCTTCATGACAGAAAGGTACCGGCTCATCCTAAAGGTATAAACCGGTCCCTGGGGGCTATACAAGCAAAATTAACTGTTGTTCTGCTACAAGTCCCGATTCACATTAACATTATGAACCGGCCCTTGGGGGCTACTGGAATTGATAGCCTAAACCAGTCATAAGGAAAGAAAGCTTATGCAGAGAGTGATATTTACCTCATATCGCTCCTTCATCAGGCCCACTAAACCGGCTTCATAGTCGCGGCTTGTGTATAGGCGGTTTAAGAATCTAGAATGAATGTCTTGGGCGTTGAGGTGGGCATAGCTTGATAAATCTATTTTCCACTTGCCCTTGTCCATAGCAGAAAGTTCTTCCTTGGCACTATGCTTTGATAAAGCGATAGGATTGCCAGGGGAGGCAAAACTAGTGCCAGTAACGACAACATCGTCATCAACACCTTTAGACGGGCTTGACGGATCATCAACACGGGCCGATGGATCAATATCCATGTTCTCAGCTTGAGTTGCTTGATCCGGCAACGACGGGCCATCAGGAATATTGTCAACATCTGGATGTGACAGTTCAGGAGTTTGTTCCGTTTCATCCCGATTGGGGTCTTCAACCGGTTTGGTCACTTTGGCCTTCTTGCTGGTTCTGGCTTTGGCCCTGGAAAGTAATAAGTATGCATTAGAACAGTGCAAGGATAAAAAATATAAAGGTATGACGGATTAGCAAAATCTGCTCACCCAGGAACCGTTTTAAGGGTTGGAAGCTTTGTTGATGTTGATTCACCAGAAGATGAATGGGAGGTCCCCTGGTAATTCGAGTTAGATGGATTAAGAGGATATCAGAAATAACCCACCCCGGGATAAGGTGTATCAGAAGTATAAGAGACCTCTTGGCGACGTTTACGAACCGGAGAGTTCGGTAAACCGGAGTAGGTAACCACTTGGCCGCTATGTCGGGTTGTGCGGTGAGCTCATGCTGCTGTGTCTTCAAAAGAAAGTGCGGATCCGAATAAGCTAGAGGGTGTGAAAATCTTACTTTACGGACTGCTTGACGGGTTTTTGGTGTTGGCACAGGATCTGAGTTGGAAGAAAGAGTAATTACCTCTACATCACCAGCACGGCTAGCCTCCACATCATCCTGATAATGATCATTGTCAATGAGGTGTATGAAAAAAGAACCAAGAGAATCAAGTTCTACCTCTGACTCTAGATCATCAAGCTCTTCATCATTGGGCAGGTTAGGGGACTCGGCGGCTTTCCTCTTCGCAGGTTTCTTTGTAACTTTGGTCTTAGTGCGAGGCGCTTTCACCGGTTTATCATGCGGTTTCGCCGGTTTATCCTGCGGCTTCCTCTTCCAGAACGGATCATCACCCTACAAAGATGGACAACAAGTTATAAAGAAATATTTAAGAGGGGACGGATCAAGACAAGAATGATGCAATTCTTACAGCTGGCGGTTTGTTGAAAACACAGAAAGGACTGAGCCCTGTCTTGCTGCACTCAGATACCGGTTCATCCAGCATTTTCTTGACAGATTCAGTAATTTCTTCGTCACTTAGCTGAATATCAATATGCCGCTAAGGATCTTTGAGATCTCCTATGTACTCACACATTAAACCGGGGCGACGGCTTAAGGGAAAAATACTCCAAGAGACCCAGTAGTGGACAAAGTCGATACTAGTTAAACCATTCACCATAAACGCTCTGAGCTTTGAAAGCTGGGGTGCATACTTAGCTCGTTCCTTTGCAGTGAGTCGTTGGGGAACTGGATGTTTATTGGTAAGCCGGTGAGTATGATAACCCGACAGAGGATTTTCGTCATTTGGAGCTGCGTTTCGGCAATAAAACTAAGTCTGATTCCAGTCTTTGGGGTGGCTATGATGCTTAGCATGAGGGAAATTGACATATTTCCTCTTCTGAATTGAAACACCGCCAAGTTCAGTGTTGGGCCGGTCCGTAAATTCAATACAGCGGTTTAAGTAAAAGAAGTCTCTGAATAATTCGACAGTAGGTTCTTCTTGCAGATAAGCCTCGCAAAACACTTGAAAATTGCAAATATTGGACACGGAGTTTGGTCCAATATCTTGAGGGCGGATTTGGAAGCTAGCAAGCACGTCATGGAAGAATTTTGATCCGGGAGGGCTAAACCCTCGACTCAGATCATCATCAAACACAATCACCTCTCCATCCTTGGGTTCAGGAGTATTTTCTGGACCGGGGACCCTCTAGTGGATGATCTCTTTACTCGCTAAAGTGCCGGTGGCAACACACTCGGTCAGCTGTTCTTCTGTAACTCGGGAAGGGACCCAGTTACAAGCATAAAATTGTTTGGCCATTTCAATGAAAAGCTGGAAAAGGATCAATGCCGGTTTATGATTCACGACTGAGAAGTATAAAGCGTCGCAAGGTCATAGGGAGAAGATGTTGAGGCATATATACATATCAAACCGGATTCAGACATTGGCAGGGTTATAGAGATGACGAATCGGCGGTGTAAGAGAGGGCTAATGCTACCTGGCGGGCTATGATTTTCTTAAAGTTAAACCACCTACATTGGTGTGGAAGGTACAGATCTGAAAATAACTAAGTGTTGCACAAACAGGTTTTATAGATTGACACTATAATTTCGGATCTACCGCAGTTCAAAAAAGCGAGAAAAATCTAAAACCCTAAGTTGTGACAGCGGAACAGTTAAGGTCTAGATGGAATTTTTTACCAAAAAGAGATGTTGTGATGAGGAAAAATGGATTATGGCTATGACCGCACATGGAAAATGACAAGTTTCTATCAAATACTCATGCAACAACGAAGAACAAGTGAAGAACACTGATGAACACCGATGGATAGAGAAACCCTAATGACAGATCTAGGGTGGAAGGAAAAAGGACTTACCGGTGTCACCGGAGTAGCGGAGAGGCACCGCGATTCTCTGGTAAGCTCAGGGTGATGCAGCGGCCTGAGTTGAGGTCGAGGACGAAGACGCGGCGGCGGCGGCTGAGCTTGAGCGCTAGGTCGACACGAGGAGGAAGAAGAAGTGAAGAGGCATGAGGGGGAAAATTAAAAATGACCCTCGGTGTTATTTATAAGGTGAAGGGGTAAGCGACAGGCACGAGAATCGAGGATCCCAAAAAATGGATAAGTGGCAGAATTTTCGCCTCAATTTTTGGAAGCTCATTAAAAAAGGGGAGGTATGTACAGTTTTTTAATAAGCAGGTGACATCATGGAGGTTTATTATAATCTTGGAAGATGACGTCATGGTGGATTACAAGGTTCACACGAAGGTGTTCAAGAAGGAATTTTTGTAAGTGTGGAAGATTGACATGAATAGGTTAAAATCAATCTGGGGCCTACTGTTGGGGATATAACTATTGAGTATAAACCGCCCAGGTAGGGCTGGGTTATACCTGTAACGAGTCATCCATATTGAAGCCCATGAAGACAAGGAGTATGACGCTTTACTGAAGAGACTTAGAGGCCCAGGGCCCAAAGGCGGATTAGGGCCCGTAGACATAAACCGCCATATACTATGTAACTTGTGTTGTAAGATAGGAAAGGGAAGAAACCGAGCCGGACACGTGTATGAGCCGGCCGGGATTCTATAAACCGCCGGGCGTCAACCTGTGTATATAAAGGGACGACCCGACGGTGGTTCAAGGACAAGAAACAACTACTCGAGAGCTAGGCAAAGCGGATTCGCTCCCTAGTCATCGAAACCCCATCAATTCCACCACAACTGGATCGTAGGCTTTTACCTTCACCGCAAGGGGCCGAACCAGTATAAACTCCCCGTGTCCTTTGTCCGGTTTAACCCCTTTAAGCTAATCTCGTTGTGATGGCTCAACGACTAAGTCCTCACACTAGGACATCTGACGTGATAATTCCACGACAAGTTCTGTATCAGAAGATCCCTGTGTGGGTTCTGCAGGTGTATTGCTAGTAGGTGTGTGGGTGGATGATTTCGATAGATGATGTATTTGTGGCATCTGGTGCTCATTATAATTGTGTGCTGGTAACAAGGATAAAAGAGAAATTCTCCTGAGTTGCATTTAATGTGTATGACCCTACTCAGCATGAGCTTAACAGTTAGTGTATTTGTCGTACTTACCTTGCTTGTCATATGTTCATATGGCTGCTTTGTTCAATGTACAAGGTATACTTGCTGCGATAGTCTTAGCACTTCTATAAGCTGACACAAGGTATCCCGATTGTAGTTATATTGATTCAGTTTAACAACAATGGTTGATAGAGTGACAAAATTCCATTGTTGTATATAGAATTAGGATTTTTACAAGAACTTAACACCTCTTTTCTCAACCAGAATTTCAAATCATAGACGATGGGTGTTGAACTGCTAGAATATTTATGTCCTCGTTGCAATGCATATGCATATGTGCTAGTTTATTCCAAAAGAGAATCATGTTTTTTAAGGAGACTAGCTTCTTTAGACTTGCATATGTTTGTAATGTTTCCTTTTGCTACCTTGTCAAAGTGCAAATTTCCAGTTTTTGTGTGTGCCAATCCATTTATAAGCTGTTGTATGCTACAATTTCGAACGAACTACGACAAATGTTGTGGTAATGAATCCTTGTTGTTATTTACTGATTTTTTTGCCCTTCATCATGAAGTTCAAAGGTTGGCAGATGCTTACTATTATGCTTTGGTCTGTATTTCTTATTGTAGACCATGCTGTAGAGACACACAAACCGCTACTGCTGCTTTTGCTTTGTGACATTTTCAGATCCACAGGTAGTTTTAAGTCTAACTTGCTCCTGTGGTTAGGCCATATACCCAATATATATTCAAATCTTCTATGTGCTGCATGGTAGATGCACACTCAAGCACCATCTTGGTGGTTGCACAGTGTCTAGTTACAATTCTTTGTAAGGTCATTAGTAAAACAGGCAAGTGTAACTCCCTTTTCCCCTCGTTTCCTATAGATTGATCTACTAATGGATTTAAGTTTTCATTCACCAACTTCAAATACTCAATTCCTCGGAAATGAGGATCGTTCTACAGCTCACGTGAGTTCACTTTGTAAGTATGATCGAAACCTCATCATTAATATCTTCCTTTTGAGATCGCAAACATAGCTATTTATTTCAGTTACAATTACTTCTATAAGTTTTTGTCAAAGTTTGAAAGATTTTTGTATTTTCCATCATGTAATGCACGCCCTAGGTTGAAATAGAGATTGCCTTCTAGAGGATGGTGATAAGTTAAGGCACATCCTTGTATTTACGTATGATATTATAGAGTACAGACATGGGCCTAGACATCTAGTCAAACCTACATACGATTTCTAAAATGATATAATTATAACTACAAACCTACATCAGAAGAATCCACAACACGTGCACTGGTAGTGTAGTGAAGAGGATGAGGAAGAATCATCAGGAAGCCTTAAGGGACAAGTGAGGTGAGGTAGCCCGAGGTAACAAACAAGGTGGTGTAGCGGGAAGACCCAGTGGGATGGGTGGAAGAAGGCAATACATGAGTGATAGGAGTATCGAGGAAGTTGAGTAAAGAAATATCGTTAATGTGTGAGGCCAAAGGAGACGATGGACCTAGATAGAAAGGACGAGACTCATGAAAAGTCACATACCGAGAAATGCGTATCCGACTCCCGATAGGATCCCAACACTAATAGCCCTTGTGCTCATCACTAGACACTAAGAAGACACATTCAGCAGGCTGAGCAATCAGTTTGGGGTGCTCACAAAGGTAAGAAGAACGCTAAAAACGCAATAGAACAAAAGAAGCATCACAAGAACGACCAAAAAGACGCTCGAGAGGAATCTCATCCTGCAGAGCAAAGGAATGGTGAATGTTGAGATAGGTCGAAGCAGAAATAACCTCAACCCAAAAGTGAGGCGGAAGAGAGGCGACAACCATCAACGTACCAGCCACCTTCGTCTAAACCTTCTAGATCCACTTACAAGTGATGTCGGAGGAAGAGTAATGAGATCCCACACGTTGATGTGGGCAAGAGCATCAATCTTCAATGCCATCACACAATGCCATTTAGGATGAATAACAATGTCACAATAAGAAATCTTCTCAGTAAGTGCGACACAATAAGAATATCGGCCAGCACACAGAAGTGGGTGATCTCGGAGGCCTTAAGTAGTCTGATCTAGAGGTAGTGCGTTGCCAACAGAAGAAGACATAGTAGTCGAGGAAGATGGCTCATGAGAAGAATCCACAACACACAGGCAATCAGTTTAGTGAAGTCGAGGATCATGATGAGAAGAAGAAACATGAAAAGATGAAGTGCCAAGAGTGCCATCGGCAGTAAGAACATGAACAAGAGAATATAGAGGTGGAATGGAGGGCAAATTAGAATTATCATAAGTTGTATGAAAAGACAACTGAGTACCAAGGATCCATGCTCAAGGATCCATGGAGGTGTACCTGATATTGTAAAAAGATATTGTAAGAAAGTGGTCTCTCCGTACCACTAGAGGAAGTAGGAAAACTTGCAAAGCCTATCGATGGATAACCAAAATAAGCAGCTAGCAGACACCTACGTCGTGTAATCAATCTCCAGCGTAGCCAGGGGGTCAACTGAAGAGGTCGATGAAGAAGCATCATCTGATGACGAACCAAAAATAGTCTTTTAGAAGTGATTGGGGATTGTTATCGATTTTTTCCATTTCTTATTTTCATGCGTTTCTCTGTGTCCTTATTTTGTTTTTCTTTTGGTTTCTTCCTTTTCGTTTTTTCATCCCTCTTCTTTCTTAAATCTTTTGAACATTTTCAATTCGTGAACCTTATTAAATCCGCAAACATTTTTTGAAATTGCTAGAAAGTTGATTTCCCAAACATTCTTCAAATTCATGAATATTTTTTGAATTTTTTAGCCTTTTCCTATTCATAAATATTTTTGAATATGTGAACTTTTTTCGTATACATGAACAATTTTGGAATTTGCGAATCGATTTTAGAATCCGTGAACATTTTTTGAATTAGTCGCCAACTTTTTCAAATTCCTGGACATTTTGAATTCATGAACATTTTTGGAAAAACTTGTGAACATTTTTTGAATTCGTGAGCATATTCTTAGAATCTGCAAACATTTTTTGAATTTGACGCAAACATTTTATGAATTTATGAACTTTTTTTGAATACATGAAAATTTTCAAATACGTGAACATTTTTTTAAAGTCCTAAACATTTTTCAATTCACAAACTTGTTTTGAATACGTAAACATTTTTTAAATATGAGAGCATTTTTGGTAATCCCAAACTTTTTTTGAATCCATGCACATATTTTGATTTCGCCATGAACATTTTTTGAATTCATCAATATTTTTTGGATTCACAAACTTATATTGAATTTTTGAATATTTTTTAAATTTGCAAACATATTTTTTGAATTTGTGAACATCTATTGAATTCACAAAGACCTCTTTCAAATTTGCCTTTCATGTTGGTAGCTTCTGAAAATATGTTATGGTGTATATAGAATGACGTTCACCTATGTTTAGTGTTTGGGTCAAATTAGTATTTAAAAGCAAGGGTTAAAAGTTTGCCAAAAAAGGAGATTATCATTTGGCCCTGATAGACTATGACTATATCTCACTCGGTCCTGTTTGCATCAAAAGCGTGTCTCACTTTGTAGAATACACGGACCATTTTGGTAGTGGGCCGAACTGATCTCAAACAATTTTGTTTAGGCCTGATTCCCCTAATACATTTTGGTAGTGGGCCGAACTGATCTCAAACAATTTTGTTTAGGCCTGATTCCCCTAATACGCTAGTCATCGTCTCCTTTCATGTATTTTTGTTAGTCTCACTCACAAACACATTGATCTGTGAGTGGGAATGCCAGGAGCCATGGCGACATTGTCCCCTGGCATGCAGGCTCTAGCGACATCGTGTGAGAGGCATTGGCGCTAGCGAGTCTGCCACCATCCTAGCCTCTGCCACCATCCTAGCCACAACGACAATGCCGCAAAGCACATAGTGGAGGGTAGAGGTGCACTTGAGCAGGGGCACTGTACTCTGTTTCTTATTTCGGTGAGTGGCAGCTAGGTAGATAAGTCTCTCGACAAGATGAAGGTAAAACGTCGGATCAGACAAAGTGTTATCACGAGCAAGAAGATCTTGGATTACTTTTCTTGAGTAATAGACTGTAATCCCAAGAAAGCAGCGAAGAGTGCCAAGATCAGACATAAGAAACTGCTCACTAAGACGTGCCTTCACAAAACCAGCGACAACCACTAGAGAGGTAAAGCACTCAAACCAGGTGCCAGGGCTTTCTTATAACTCCATAGAGAGCGAGGAAAAAGACGTAGCATGTCGTCAGGAATAGAATACCCAAGTGGTGGTTGCATGTAAACTTCTCGCGGAGCTCACCATTAACAAATACATTCTTAGCATCAAGCTAGGCCACAACAAAAAGTGTGTGAATAGTGGTCATATGGTTCATAGAAGCAAAAAGTTTTATCGGAATCAAGACTGTGCTTCTGTTGAAAGCCACGAGACACTAGATGAACTTTGTAACTCTCAATAGAACCATCCGAGCGAGTCTTAACCTTGTAGGCCCCTTATAAGTGATGTGATGAAGACAAGGAGGAAGAGAAACAAGATCCCACATGTTGGTGCGCTCAAGGGCATCAACCTCCTCTACCATTGAAACGTATCGGGATGAACAACATCATGATAAGAAGCTGACTCAAGAACAGTAGCTCTAGCGCTTGGAAGACCAAGGTGGTCAATAGGTGGAAGGAGAATAGGAATGCAAGCCATAAGTAGGCTGAGACGGGGAAGATGGCATATCAGTAGGCACATCTGATATATGACAGTTTTACCGGAGTGGCACCAAATATTCCAACCAACAAATTTATCTGGAATTCATTGCAAATCCTCTTGATGCTCCTAAACCTTTTCATTGGGTATGGAAGTCAAATTCCTTCCCTAAACAAAAATTCTTTTTTTGCTCCTACTCCAGGATAGACTAAATACCAGAGACCTTCTTACGAGGAAAAGTTTCCATATTGAGAGCAGTAGTTGTGTCCTCTGCGATGATGAACCCAATGAACAACTTCTCCACTTATTTTTTAGTTGTGACTTTAGCCGAAACTTTTGGCTAGCAATTGGATTCCAATGGAACACAGATCTTGATCTTGCTGATATGCTTATGGATGGTAAAAATAATAATAACATGTTGTTCCAAAGAATGTTTAAATGCAGGATGCTGGAGCATTTGGAAACATAGAAATAACATCATATTTGACCATCAGGACAAAAGCATTACACACTGTATTGCTAGTTTCAAGGAGCACTGCTACATGATCATCAAAAAAAGCTAGACCTAGCTTGAAAGAGGGGATGCAATCCAGGATAGACTACTTGTAAACTGTCATATATATATATATATATATATATATATATATATATATATATATGCATGACACTCTTGTACAACCTCTTGTAATTGTCCCATCATATGAATGAAAAATAGAGTTACAGTGGGGACCTTCCCCACTGTGTTTTGCTCAAAAAAGTAGGCACATCTATAACACGTGAATGACATGTATAAAAGTAAGGAAAAGTTGAAAGAATACGAGAAGGAATCATCTGGGCAATCTCGGGTGATTGTGACAACTAAGTCACCGTTGATGAAGGTGTTGAATTATGTGGTAAGTTAGGTGTGGAAATCATAGGAGATGTTGTTGGATTTGCAATAACTAAAGAAGCATGAGCAGTATGATGAATGGATAAGGGCTCAACAGGAGTGATAGGAGTGTTGGGAAAAGTCAGGAAAGAGATATCCTCCATTTAAAAGGTTAAGGAAGATGGACGCGAGTAGAACGGAGGAGACCCATCAAGTCACATCTCGAGAAATAGGCATCAGACGACGAACATTATCACAACAGAGAGATCCCTTATGCTCATCGCTGTTTCCTATGACGACACACTCAATAGGCCGAGCAGTCTTTTTAGCAAACACAACCAAATAATTGAAGCGCCGATAATCAAGAAATGATCACACTTGAAAGGAATGCTACCCTATGGAGCTCTGGATGGCTGAAGGTTGATGAGCTAGATGGAAGTGGTGATAGGCTTGGCCCGAAAGGGCGGTGGAAGATAGGCGGCGACCATCAACGCACGAGCCGTCTCAAGAAGGTAATGATGCTTGGGATGCCATTTTTGAGCATGAGCACCAGGAAAAGAGATCTGAAGGACTCCACGCAAGAGCTTGGAAATATACTCTCTAGTAGAGTCATCACATAACATAGTAGGTGTTGAGAACTGAATGTGAACCATGCCAGCAAAATGCTTATATATATAGATAAGACCTCACTATGAGAAGAACAAAGTATATCCATGTGTGTGGGGAGAAATCATCTATAAAGATAATGTGCTACCAATGACCTCAGGGCGGTGATGCCATTGCTGAAAATAACTGGTAAACAAGGCAACAAAGGCGAAGAGATTGGCGGTAGTAGCAGCAGATGGATTTGGTCTAGCATCCGACGTGCGTGTGCACTCTTCTTTCCCCGTTGATCCGGCTTGGTGTTCTTGTCCTGTTTGCGGGTTTTGTGTCACACACTTGATTAAGCATCCCACGTTCTCCAACTGTGCGCCATTGGCCTTGACGATAGGTAGCGTCGTGTTCTCGGGCATGTCCCGTGGGTAAAATCCAGGTATGCGCTAATTGTCCGAGCTCCTGCTCACCGTTGGTGGTGCTCGAGCATCTATCATGGTGTCGCCCAGCAAGGGGACACATGATGTGGGATCGAGACATCACACATAGCAACCGGCCACCAGGCAAAGGATGCCCATCCAGACTTTTACAGGGAGCGGAGGTGGACATAAAGGTGGATGTTAAATAGTGCACTCATCAGTAAGAGCAGCACGAGTAAGAAGATCCTGGATATACTTCTTTTAGGAAATAAAAAGTCAGAGGTAGAAGAAACCTCAATCTCAAGGACGTAGTGACGAGGACCAAGATCAGACATAAGAAACTATGACGAGCACTCACAAAGGCAATGTACTTAAGATTCATCGCCAGTGATGATTGACATATAGAACTAGTGTTCGACCACGAGTTGAATGGTGAAGCGGCATGTGATGATGGCATTGGGTCTACAATAGTAGTAGGGGAAGACATGTTGGGATGGGTGGATGCGGGTAATACTTGAATGATAGATGTTTCGAGGAAATTGAGGAAAGAAATCTCGTTGAGGGGGAGGGGGGCAAAGGAGACGATGGACTTGGATAGGAAAAGGACTAAGACTCATCAAAAGTCACATACCGAGAAATGCGCATCCGACTAACATAGGATCCCAACACCAATAGCCCTTGTGCTCATCATTAGACTCTAAGAAGACGCATTCAGCAGGCTGAGCAGTCTGTTTGGGGCATTCACAAAGGTAAGAAGAACGCTACAAACACAATAGAATAAACGAAGCGTCGAGTAGTCACGTGAACAACCAAAAAGACGCCCGAGAGGAATCTCACCGCAGAGGAAGGATGAATGTTGGTGAGATAGGTTGAAGTAGAAATAACCTCAACCCAAAAGTGTGGCGGAAGAGAGGCAACAGCCATTAACGCACCAGCTTCTTAAGGTGACGATGCTTGCGCTCAGCAACACCATTCTGAGAATGAGCACCAGGACAAGACAACTGAGCTAGCGTGCCCTGCTTAGCAAGGAATCTGTGCAACAAATGAGAGATATAGTCATGAGAAGAATTGCATGGAAGACACAAATAGTAGGAGTGAAGAAAATTGGGTATGAACCCTGGCGACAAACTTCTTACAGATAGATAAGACCTCACAACAAGGTGTGAAATATATCCATGCGCGTCGAGAGAAATTGTCTATAAAGGTAGTATAGTAGAGATGGCCGACTTTTGAGGCGAAGGGAGTTGGGCCCCAAATATCCAAGTAGAGATTGAAAGGACGTCGAGACACGGTCTCGCTATTAGGATAATCTAATCGAACCTATTTACCAAGTCGACAAACTTGCCAATCTAAAGACACGCCGCCAGTCTAAAGCCCACATCGCTAGAGATAGATCCAACAAGACCACATCAAACCAAGGATGGGTGACGAGAGCCACATAAGTGAAAGAAAATGATGATGACACCTAGAAGCGCTATACGAGGTATTAGATGCGGAGAGATTGGCGTTGATGGCAACAGAGTGAAGGTGAAGCCAGTTAAGTTTGGAAGGACGCGAAGATATTCTCGCTATGAGGATGTGGTAACCGAACTTATTACCAAGTCAACAAACTTGACAGTCTAAATACACATTGCCAAAGATAGATCCAAGAAGACCAAGCCGATTTTTTTCCACATTCGGGACCTTTTTCAAATTTGTTAACTTTTTCCAAATTCATGACATTTTTTTTCTTCCAAATTTACGAACTTACCGAACTCATGTTTGAAAGCCATAGGAAGGGCACAAACTTTTTTTCCTTCCAAATTCACGGTGGCGCCTGAGCATTTGGCTATTGTGGCGTCCATCAATGGAACAGAGATGTGGTATCAAGGAAGGGCAGAAAGCAACCCACAGCCAGGCAAAGGATGCCTAACTGGACTGGCAAGGAGCAGAGAGTGCATGGGAGGTGTTAGGGAAAGGGCACTAGGAGGATAAAGACATTCTTGACATCAAGTTAAGGGACATACCAGCGGCGAACAGAAGCCACGGCGACAATCGTGCAAAGAGTGGGCATGTGGGCCATAAGAGCAAATGTCTCATCTTGGTCACGACCATGTTTCTGCTAAAAGCCATAGGCCACAATACGAGCTTTGTAACGCTCAAGAGAACAATCAGTCTTAACCTTGTAGACCCACTTACTTACAAGTGATGGGACGAGCATACAAACGAAGGGAAATGAGATCCCATGTGATGGTGCGCTCAAGAGTAGCGATCTCTGCCATCGCATGCTACCGTTCAGGATGAAGAATCGCGTCACGATAAGAAGTCGTCTCGAGAAGAGCGGCATAGAACAACCATATTGGTCATACGTAGGTTGAGCGTGAAGCCTACGTAGGTTGAGCTGAAGGTGGTGAAGTCGCAGGTGATGATGGCATGGGTCTACAACACTAGTACAGGATATTGAGTAAAGAAATATCTTCATCAAAAGTCACTTACCGAGAAATGCACATTCGACTATTGATAGCCCTTGTGCTGATAACTATAACCTAATAAGACACATTCAACAGACTTAGTAGTCAGTTTTGTGTTTTCACATGGAGCAAAAAGAATGTAGCAAACACAATGAAACAAGTGATAAAATAAAGATATCGTAGAACACGGAGAAGGTGACTAGCGGGTCGAAGCAGGAGTGTAGACAAACTGACTTAGAATTTAACGAGATATGAAATGTCCGGGTGAGTGACGTCTAAATAGACAAGACCGTCAACAAGATGACAGTAGTATATCAGATCAAACAAAGCCTCACTGTTAGATGTACAGAGGTGGATGTTGGGGTCCATCGGAGTCTTAATAGTGCTATCATCAGCATGAGATATACAAGCAAGAATATCCTAGATATACTCCTCTCGAAAAGCAAGAAGAAACCTCAATCCCAGGGAAGTAGTGAAGAAGACCAAGATCAGGCATAAGAAACTACTCGGTAAGACGAGCCTTCATAGAGGCAGTGTACTTAGAGTCGTCGAGAGTGATGATCATGTCATCGACATATAGAAGATTTCGACCATGAGCGAAAGGTGGATATAAATTGTAGATCATGAGCACTCGACAAAACCGATTGTAGTCACCACAGAGACGAAACACTGAAACCAGGTATGAGGAGTTTGCTGAAGGCCATAGACAAGGCGATGAAGATAACAGATCATGCCTTCAGGAACAGGATACCCAGGTGGAGGCTACATGTAGTCTGTCTCATGCAACTCACCATTGAGAAAGGCATTTTGACATCAGCTCAGACAAATCAATGGCAAATAGAAGCCACAAGAAGTGTGCGAAGAGTGGTCATTTGGGGCATAGGAGCAAATGTCTCATCATAGTCACTACCATGTCCTGCTTAAAGCCACGGACCACACTACAAGCTCTGTAATGCTCAAGAGTGTCTTAACCTTGTGGACCCACTTACAAGTGATGGGATGAGAGCACGAGGAGCAAGGAAATGAAATCTCACGTGTTGACAAAAATGTCTTTAAAGGTAGTAGTAGTGATGGCCTCCTATCGAGGCAAAGCGAGCTAGATCCCAAATATCAGAGTGAACAAGATTGAAAGGACGTCGAGGCACAGTCTCACTATGAGGATAAGCTAACTGAACCTGTTTACCAAGTCAACAAACCTCATAGTCTAAAGACACACCTTCAGTCTGAAGACACATCGCCAAAGATAGATCCAAGAAGACAAAACTAAGGATGGGAGACGAGATCCACACAAGTGACCAAAACGATGATGCCGGAAAGAGCTGGTAGATGAGGTAACAGAGGCGGAGAGATTAGCGTTGACGGTGGCCGAGGGAAGGTGAAGCTAGTCAAGCTCCTAGAGGCGCTTAGGAATCACAACATTGAGGTCCAGCACCAAGTAGTGTACCCATGTGACGACCCTAATCCTAACCCACTTGGCTCCCGACCAAATGTCTGAAGTTTTTTTTTTTCAAATTTCCATTTTTTTCCAAATTCATGACCCTTTTTTTCTCCAAATTCGTGCGTGAACATTTTTCGAGTTCATGAACCTTTTCAACTATGTGATTTTTTGATGAGGAACACTAGATGTGAAAAAAAATCGTATGTTAGATTTGTTTGGCTACTTCTAGATGCTTCCACTCTAGTGTAGTATTTCTTTAATTTTCTTTTCACCCTACCACTGTTTTCTAGAGTCTTGTAGTTGTGAGTAGCTATGAGTAGAATGGTGAAACTTACATAATGTTTTCTAGAGTATTCCAACTATAAGTAGAACTATGTGAAGGCTTCCCAAAGCCCTATAAATAGAGGTCCTCACCTCTACTTTGTAACCCAGACTATGCACCCACTACCTATAATAGAACTTGTTGTTCTTATCTAAGATCTTGGAGTAGATCTTGTGGTCGTGGATAGGTTCTCTAAGATGGCTCATTTCATCCCATGTCGCAAAACAACGGATGCCCATCATGTGGCAAACCTATTCTTTCGAGAAGTGGTCAGACTTCTTGGAGTACCAAGGTCCATCGTCTCGAATTGTGATAGCAAGTTTCTTGCTGCATTTTGGCTCTCTTTGTGGAAGCAATTCAACACTGAATTGAAATTTTTGAACACTGCTCATCCACAATTAGATGGACAAACGGAAGTGGTGAACAAGTTTTTGGATAATCTGATCCGTTGCATTTGTGGAGAAAGAAAGGGACAATGGGATTTGGCTCTATCTCTTGTAGTGTTCTCCTACAATAACTCCAAGCATAGATCCATAGGAAGGAGCCCTTTTTCCATTGTCTACACTAAAGTTCCAACACATGTGGTGAACCTGGTGAAGCTACTATCAAGGGGAAACTCAAAATCAGCATTATCCTTTGCTAATAATTACACTGAGTTATTTGAAGAGATTCGTGGTGCTCTGGAAGCACAAAATCAGAAATATAAACAACTCGCTGATTGCAAAAGGAGGTCAAAATCATTCCAAGTTGGTGATAAGGCGATGGTCTACCTCCGAAAAGAGAGGCTGACTTTAGGTGTTAAGGTGAAGCTTAGGCACCAAAGGTATGGGCCCTTCTCTATCATGAGGAAGATAAATGATAATGCTTATGTGATAGATCTTCCAAGCGACATGGGCATATCCAACACTTTCAATGTTGCGTACTTGACTCTCTACCATCTAGAAGAAGCGCACTATGAAGATAACTCGAGGGCGAGTTCCAAACAACCAAGGGGAGAATGATGAGGAACACTAGCACTAGTAGAAAAAGTTTCAAACGTGAAGCACATTAGTGCCGGTTTGTATTTGAGCCGGCACAAATGTATACATTAGTGCCGGTTCCAACGGCTAGCCGGGCCGCTCTCATTAGTACCGGTTCGTGGCTAACCTTTAGCACCAGTTCGTGCCACGAACTGGTACTAATGGGAGTGGTGGCAGGATGTTGTCAGTCTGGGCCCCCTCCAGCACCTTTAGTACCGGTTCTTGGCACGAACCGGTACTAAAGGTCGTCCTACATAAACCCTTCGTCCACCCGAGCTCGCGCTGTTCTTCCCCTTTCCCCTCTCCTCTCTGTTCTTGCCCTCTTCCTCTCGAGCTCATCACACATTTTGCCCAA
This sequence comes from Triticum aestivum, assembly GCF_018294505.1. Lineage (NCBI taxonomy): Eukaryota > Viridiplantae > Streptophyta > Magnoliopsida > Poales > Poaceae > Triticum > Triticum aestivum. Next base: position 619,783,153 of record NC_057807.1, on the reverse strand, counting down.
AATTTGTCAAGATTTGAAGGCCCCCATCCATTCAAATGATCACAAAGGTTAGCAACTTTGTCCTTTCATCTCTCATTGCTAGATTAGCTCTTGCAATGCTTTATATAGTTATTAATTTGTGAGTTTAGTAATTTGGGAGGAAATATATATATGTGCTAGTATTTGATTTATATGCAATTTGAGGTTAAAATAAAACTTAGTTTGCATATGTAGGTGTGGTTTACTTAGTGCCTTCTAAATCTCCGTCGTAACCACCTTCGATCGCCCGCACCGTCCCGTCGCCGGCACCACCTTGTGGTGAGCCTCTTGTTCATGAAATTTTATATAAAAAAATGATGTTTGTGTGATTTGGATATATAGTTACTCGTATAATAATTATCTTACCCGTACATTATTTGTTATACATAGTGCCATGGTTTTGATATCCATCCCCATCGGCCTTCGTCCTTGTTATGATTTGGATGTGGTATATTCTCTTTTAAAACTATTTGTTGCATTTCGTGTTTATGACAAATTATGCCCATCAAGTTGACATAGATATTTTTATCTAGGAGGTATGTGAACCAGAAATTCCAACCGACTCTATTGTCGAGAGGTTAAATTTAGTTGAAAGAGAAAACGGGTACTTGAAAGAAAAATTGAAAAGAATTGAGGGGGAGAAGATGGAATTGGAGTTGCATGTTGCCGATGTCGTCGATGATCACAAGATCAAGAAGGAGAAAATGCGCTTGAAGATTAGAAAGATTAGAAAATATGCCATCGATAGTGAGGCTTGGTATCATTATGCTGTTGGATCAATTGTTACCTTAGTTGCGATCTTGATCGCATTTGTTGTTGCATTTAAATGCTTTAGCTAGAGAGTTATTTGTTTGTTGCATTTAAGTGTTGTATGAACTTGTATTAATTTGGTCTATTCGGTGTTGTGTAATGAAGATGAGCCGGCAATGGATGTACGATGACCGATGCTCTCCCCAGTTCGTTGAGGGCGTGCATACTTTTCTGCTTGCGGCTGAGGCAAACAAGCGGGCGGATGGTTTTATGCCTTGTCCATGTGCTGGCTGTAAGAATGGTCGCAATTACTCTACGTCAAGAACCATTCACGTCCACCTGTTTGAGTCCGGTTTCATGCCCCACTATAATGTTTGGACCAAGCACGAAGAAAGAGGGGTTATGATGGAAGACAATGAAGAAGAAGAGGACGACGACAGCTATCCTGGCCATGGGTTCCCTGAATACGATGATACAACAATGGGGGAAGAAGCTGAGCCGGTAATGCGGGAAGAAGCTGAACCGGCAATGCGGGAAGAAGCTGAAGAAGAGGCATCAGATTAGCCCGTTGATGATGTAGGTCGGGCCATTGCCGATGCAAAGAGAAACTGCACAAGTGATTTGGAGAAGAAGAAGTTGCAGCGCATGTTAGAGGATCACAAAAAATTGTTGTACCCTAATTGCGTAGGTGACAATAAAAAGCTGGGCACCACACTGGAATTGCTGCAATGGAAGGCAGAGAATGGTGTATCTGACAAGGGATTTGGAAAGTTGCTGGTAATGATAAAGGATATGCTTCCAAAGGACAACGAATTGCCCGAGAGTACGTACGAAGCAAAGAAGGCTGTCTGCCCTCTAGGGTTAGAGGTGCAGAAGATACATGCATGCCCTAATGGTTGCATCCTCTACCGCGGTGAGTACGAGGATTTGAACGCTTGCCCGGTATGTGGTGCATTGCGCTATAAGATTAGCCGCGATGAGCATGGTGTTGTCGAGGGCGAGCGGCCCAGGAAGAGGATTCCTGCCAAGGTGATGTGGTATTCTCCTATAATACCACGGTTGAAACGTTTGTTCCAAAACAAAGAGCATGCCAAGGCGATGCGATGGCACAGAGAAGACCGTAAGAAAGACGGAAAGTTGAGAGTACCCGCTGACGGGTCGCAGTGGAGAAAAATCGAAAGAAAGTATGGGAAGGAGTTTGCAGATGATGCAAGGAGCGTATGGTTTGGTCTAAGCGCAGATGGCATTAATCCTTTTGGGGTGCAGAGCAGCAACCATAGCACCTGGCCTGTGACTCTATGTTTGTATAACCTTCCTCCTTGGTTGTGCATGAAGCGGAAGTTCATTATGATGCCAGTGCTCATCCAAGGCCCTAAACAACCCGGCAACGACATTGATGTGTACCTAAGGCCATTAGTTGAAGAACTCTTACAACTGTGGAATGGAACAGGTGTACGTGCATAGGATGAGCACAAACAGGAAGAATTTGACCTAAAGGCATTGCTATTCGTGACCATCAATGATTGGCTTGCTCTCAGTAACCTTTCAGGACAGACAAACAAGGGATACCACGGATGCACGCACTGTTTGGATGATACCGACAGTATATATTTGAATAGTTGTAAGAAGAATGTGTACCTGGGACATCGTCGATTTCTTCCGAGCAGGCATCCCGTAAGAAAGAAAGGCAAGCATTTCAAAGGTGAGGTGGATCACCGGACGAAGCCTCGCCACCGTACTGGTGCTGATGTACATGATATGGTCAAGGATTTGAAGGTGATATTTGGAAAGGGTCCTGGCGGACAACCTGTTCCAAAGGACGCTGACGGACGCGCACCCATGTGGAAGAAGAAATCTATATTTTGGGACCTGCCATATTGGAAAGACCTAGAGGTCCGCTTCGCAATCAGCGTGATGCACATGACGAAGAATCTTTGCGTGACCCTGGTTGGCTTCTTAGGCATTTATGGGAAGACAAAAGATACACCTGAGGCACGGGAGGACCAGCAACGTATGCACGGAGAAGACGGCATACATTAGGGTCATGCAAGCTACGCTCTTACCAAAGAAGAGAAGGAAATCTTCTTTGAATGCCTGCTCAGTATTAAGGTACCGTCTAGCTTCTCGTCGAATATAAAGGGAATAATAAACATGGCAGAGAAAAAGTTTCAGAATCTAAAGTCTCATGACTGCCTCGTGATTATGACGCAACTGCTTCCGGTTGCATTGAGGGGGCTTCTACCGGAAAACGTTCAATTAGCCATTGTGAAGCTATGTGCATTTCTCAATGCAATCTCTCAGAAGGTAATCGATCCAGAAATCATACCAAGGTTACAGAATGATTTGGTGCAATGTCTTGTCAGTTTCGAGTTGGTGTTCCCACCATCCTTCTTCAACATCATGACACACGTCCTAGTTCACCTGTGCGAAGAGATTAACGTTTTGGGTCCTGTATTTCTACAAATATGTTCCCCTTTGAGAGGTTCATGGGAGTTTTAAAGAAATATGTTCATAACCGTGCTAGGCCAGAAGGAAGCATCTCCAAGGGCCATCAAAATGAGGAGGTCACTGAGTTTTGTATTGACTTTATTCCTGACCTTAAGCCGATTGGTGTTCCTGAATCACGGCATAAGGGCAGATTGGATGGAAAAGGCATGCTAGGAGGGGAACAAATAATATGTATGGACGGACATTCTCTCACTGAAGCACACTACACAGTTCTACAGAATTCCGCCTTGGTGGCTCCGTATATGGATGAACACAAGAATTTGCTATGCTCCAAACACCCGGAGCGGTTTGATGACTGGATTACACGTGAATAAACAAGAACAATGCCGAAAAAAGGATAAGTTCCATAAGCTGGGGCCAGGTGGCTATGCGGTGGCAATGCCTAAGTGGGATAAGTCTGAGAAAGAGATGGAGGATGCAGGTGCCACTCCAGTTACTAAGAGCTGCCCCCCCCCCAAGGTCAGGACTTGGTTCTATGTGCATGGGGGGGAGTTGGACCCGAAGACAGGCAATGTTTCGACGAGGGCAAGTATGAAGGGAGCCGACGATGCGATACTTGTTGCAATAAAAGAGGCACGATCGGGGGTGTTCCAGCCCAACAGAGAGAACGACGAGCTTACGCGTGCCCTGGGAAATCCTGAACACCCGGGAAGAACACGAGGCAAGGGCGCTATTCCGTGGTATGAGGGGTTTTCAGACTGGAACACCGACTATAGAACCCGTGCGAGAAAGAAGATTGCGGAGGAGAAGAAGAGGAAGATGGAGGAGGAGCAGAGGAAGCGGGACTATGAACGCCTTCAAGGCCTAGAAGCAAGTCAAGCAGAATTGATAGTCAAATTCCAGCGGCAGCAGGAGCAGATCGACTCACTTACCCAGCAAATGGGGTCTCAGCAGCTACAGCAGCTAGCGAATGATCCAACATTGGATAGCACTGCCCCATCCATGCCGAGAAGCAGCGTGGGTTCCGCCCCGGACGATGCAATGCTGGGTAGATACCCCGTGGATGACATCACGGAGAACACTAGCTGCGAGCTACACGTCAAAATGAAGAACATATCCATGAAGGTGGCGGACGCCGTTGCTTTTACAAATCCCCCCGAGGCAACCTTCCATTGCAACCCGATTCCAGCGGGCTATGCTCGTGTCTTGGTTGATGAGGTGGTGGACCCATATTCGGAGCTAGAGCGTGACTATCCTGGAGGTGACGACGAGCGCTTTCTCGGAGACGCCAAACATCGTATCATCCTATGGAAAAAGGATTGCATCATCTTTCGAAGGCCACCGACACCGCGTCAGCCGACTCCTCGTCGAAGTCCGCCACCGAGTCAGCAGTCTCCCGCTCCTGCAAGTCCACCAAGTCCGGCAAAGTGTCAGGCCACTCCTCCTCCAAGTCCGGCAAAGTGTCAGGCCACTCCTCCTCCTCCAAGTCCGCCACAGCGTCAGACGTCCACTCCTCCTCCAAGTCCGGCACAACCTCAGGCCACTCCTCCTCCAAGTCCGGCACAGCTTCAGGCGGCCACTCCTCCTCGTCCAACTCAGCCCCGTCAGCCGTCTCCGCCGCCTCAGCAATCACAGAAGAGACACCCCGCAGCTATGGTGCGTAGCGGTACGAGTCGAGGTAGTACAGGAAGTACAGGCGGAGGCAAGCGATATAAATATGGTCCAAGCCTCAAGCCTCTTCCGCAGGGGGCTTATGACAGGTCCGAGGAGGAAATCGCAGCCATATCGAAGTCCAAGGTGGAAGCCCATTTTGCACCGAAACCGCCACCGCCGCCAAGGGAGTAAGTGCCTGAGGAAACGATTGACCACTTCATTCGTATGGCTCAGCCACCAGCTCCCAAGCCTGTTGACACAGACTATGAGCGCCACATTAGGAAGTTAAATCGAGCACGTCTACGTAAGGAGGCGAGCTCGAGATCGAGCAAACAAGAAGCAGCTGTCAAAAAATGCGGGAAAACCATTCCCCAGCTGGGAGAACAGGCGGCGCAATCGATCCCCTCGCTTGTTGTGCCAACAACACGTGACAGTACGCACGCCCAATATTATTGTGGGCAAACAGTTTACGTTCCTGAGGTGGGCAATGTGGTAATAACGGAGGAGCATATAATGCAGGCTGAAGTTCTCAAAATCACTGTTGGACAACTCCTCGAGATCGAGCCCATGCCTGTGCTTAGAGAGGATGAAATAAAATGGAAATATTTCCGGGGCCAACCTTTGGTCGAGCCAGACAAGGTCAAGAACCTCCCAACGAGAATGTATGAATTGCATCAATGGTACATGAACATTACCAAGATTTCCGATCGATTGTCCCTCATGGTGAATGTCAAGGAGGAGCATTACTACCATGAGAAAGTTGTGTCCGTTGAGTATTCTGAACTGTTTCAGTTATACAATCAAGACGCACTCAACAAATCTATCGTCAGTTGCTATTGTCTGTAAGTGATTTCTTTCTGTAATTTAAGTCTCAAGCTAGTTGTAGTGATCCTTTTGATCAATCATTACCTGTAATTATCCTCACTATATTCTTTTCTGTGGTATTATATGCAGGATGAAGATGTATGAAATGAGAAAAGGTGGATGCTATGGCATTGGGTTCATTGACCCAAACACTGTTAATGAATACACATGGAAAATAGATGCACGTCATCAAAAGGCCGTAGAGGACAGCATGCTAGAGTTCTTGAAGCGCCTCAAATACAATGAAGATATACTACTTCCTTACAACTTCCAGTGAGTCACACTGTCTTGTACTACAAATTCTCTGTTTTTGCCTACTAGCTAGCTACATGTTTTTGCTTACATATGCCCGCTTAATTAAGACATGCAAACGTGTGTGCATGCAGATTTCACTGGGTCTTGTGTATCATTAAAGTTGATGCCGGAACAGTTGAAATACTGGACTCACTACTCAAAGAAAAAACTGACTATAACATCTTGTTTGGGATAGTCAATAGGTAATTTCAATCATTATTAACTATATATCTCGGCCTATTTAGTTTGTCATTTCATGATATGTACTATTTAATAACCCCTTTATTCATTTTCTTTGTCGGCGGGCAGGGCTTGGGCAAGGTTCATCAGCGTCACGGAAGGCGAATGGAAAGAAAAGCTTAACTGGGGAAGAGCCAAGGTAAGTAATTAAGTAGTACTAGCTAGCTAGCTAGCTGCCATCTCTTTAATTATCATGCTTGATTAATTATTATCTGATCAAATTCCATTCTCATAAAGGCCCTGAAGCAGGCGCAGGGAACTGATCTGTGTGCATTCTGTGTTTGCGAGAACATTCGCATGATGGCGTCCGAAAGGAGCAGATCTCAAAGACAGGAATGGGTACGCTTGTCAAAACACTATTCACAATTTTTACACCATTATCGATATCTAGTCACACAACTAATACACATGCATATTGATCTCCTTCTTAACAGTTCAGAGAGGTGCGGGCGAAGCTCCTAGAAACGGAGCGCGTAGAAGCACTTCAAGAGGAAATAGCGAGATTTTTGCTCGACCAGGTCATAAATCCGAAGGGAGAATACTATTACCCGCTACCGCCCTCATGAAAACCACTTCCAATTGTCATCGTGCTCCGAAGGCACCAATTAGGCTAATGCCACTGGCTCCGAAGGCAACATGCATATGTAGGAGAAATTGTATATAGCTATACATGTGTGTATGTGTGAATTAATTAATATGATGGTTTGTGAGACATTGATGATATATATATATATATATATGCATGATTGGTTCTACTAGAAATTCTATATATATATATATATGCATAATGTGTACAATGTGTAGTATCGTAAAATACCAGCAAACGAAAAAGAATTAAAATGGAAACACCAAATTAAATGAAAAAGAAATCATAAAACTAAAAACCCCCAAACCTTATAGTACCGGTTGGTCTTACCAGCCGGTACTAAAGGGCTCCAGGCCCCTGGAGCTGGCTCGTGCCACGTGGTTTCCCTTTATCACCGGTTCGTGCTGAACCGGTACTAATGGGGGGGGCCTTTAGTGCCCACACTTTAGTGCCGGTTATGGAACCGACACTAAAGGGCCTTACGAACCGGTGCTATTGCCCGGTTCTGCACTAGTGTAGATGAGGAAAAAAATCGTATGTCAGATTTGTTTGGCTACTTCTAGATGCTTCCACTCTAGTGTAGTATTTATTTTCTTTTATTTTCTACCCTACCTACTGTTTTCTAGAGTCTTCTAGTTGTGAGTAGCTATGAGTAGAATGGTGAAACTTACATAATGTTTTCTAGAGTATTCCAGCTCTAAGTAGAAGTATGTGAAGGCTTCCCAAAGCCCTATAAATAGAAGTCCTCACCTCTACTTTGTAACCCAGACTATACACCCACTACCTATAATAGAACTTGTTGTTCTTATCTAAGATCTTGGAGTAGATCTTGTGCTCTAGGAGTTCTGGATTGAACTCTTGCTGCCATATCGGCCTACATTTGCCTCTAGAGCGATACCTAGCACATCACGTTGAAGTAGTTCCTTCAACTCTAGTGATGTACACTTTGTAGCAGCAAGGTGGAGTTGCTCCTCCACAACCTTGTGCAGCTTCATTTTTTTTCAATTTGTGAGCATTTTCACCCCTTTCTCACACCAAACATTATTCAACGATTAAGGCACCACGTTCTATTTTTGGTAGAAAGCACTCCTTGGCACATTTACTTCTTCGCACCACATGCTTGTATTTTTCTTCTTATGTTGCAGTTTTAGGAATCTTTTTAGGTCTTCTAGAAGGTATCCTAGCTTTTCTGGGCCATTTTCTATGCTTTTTTTACTTTTGTTTTGACCGGTTTTCAGTTGGGGGGCATGGGAGAGGATGGACGTGGATAGAAAGGATGAGACTCATCAAAAGTCACATATCGAGGAATGTGCACTCGACTATCGATAGCCCTGGTGCTCATCATCGTAACCTAAGATGACACATTCAATAGACTAAGTAGTCAGTTTGTGCGTTCATGGGGTGGAAGAACATAGCGAACACGTTGAATCATGTGATATCATAGAACGCGGAGGAAGGTGACTAGTGGGTTGAAGCGGGAGCGTAGACAAACTGACTTAGACTATGATGGGATATTAAATGTTCTGACAAATAGACAAGACTCCGAACAAGATGACAATAGTGCGTCAGATCAGACAAAGCCTCACTATTAGAAGCATAGAGGTGGACGTTGAGGTCTATAGGAGTCTGAACAGTGTGCTCAATAGTAAGAGCAGCACGGGCAAGAATATCTCGGATATACTTCTCTTGGCAAAATTAAGAAGCCATCAGAGGTAGAAAAAACCTCAATCCCATTAAAGTAGTGAAGAGGACCAAGATTAGGCATAAGAAACTACTTGGTAAGATGAGCCTTCACGACGGCAATGTAGTCAGAGTCGTCCCGAGTGATGATCATGTCATCGACATATACAAGACTCCGACCATGAGCAGAAAGGTGGATATAAATTGCAAATCATGAGCACTCGCCAAAAACCAACCGCAGTCACCATCGAGACGAAACGCTCAAGGTAGGCACGATGGGTTTTCTTAATGCGATAGACATGGCGACGAAGACAACAAATTAGGCCATCAGGAACAGGATACCCAGGTGGAGGCTACATGTAGACCATCCCATGCAACTTACCATTAAGAAAGGTATTTTTGACATCAGTTGAGAGAAACTAGTGGTGAATATAAGCCACATCTAGAAGTGTGCAAAGAGTGGTCATGTGGGGCATAGGAGCAAATGTCTCATGATAGTCATGGCCATGTTCGTGCTTAAGCCTCGTACCACAATACGAGCTTTGAAACACTCAAGAGAACCATTACAGTCTTAACCTGGCGACCCACTTATAAGTGATGGGACGAGCACGATGAGAAAGAGAATTGTGTTCCCATGTGTCGGTGCCCTCAAGAGCAGTAATCTTCTGTGCCATCACATGTTGCTATTTAGAGTGAGCAACAACATCACGATAAGAAGTCGTCTCGAGAAGAGCGGCACTAGAATAACCATAGTGGTCAATAGTTGGAAGCGGCTGAGCGTGAAAGCCACAAATAGGGTGAGTTGGAGGTGGTGCATGACCAATAGAAGGAGACATAGTAGTCGAGGGAGATGGCTATTGAGAAGATATGAAGAATTTTGAGGAGCTTTAGCCGGAGGAGGCACATTCAGACCACAATATGAGCTTTGTAATGCTCAAGAGAAACAAGTGATGGAACGGGCATGGGAAGGAAGGGAAATGTGATCCCACGTGCCGATGCGCCCAAGTGTAGCAATCTCCTGTGACATCACATGCTGCCGTTCAGGATGATTAACAACGTCACGATAAGAAGTCGTCTTGGGAAGAGCGACTCCAGAATAACCATAGTGGTCAATAGGCGGAAGCGGTCGAGCGTGGAAGCCATAAACGGGGTGAGCTTGTGGTGGTGCATGGCTATTGGAAGGAGACATGGTAGTCGGGGGAGATGGCTAATCAAAAGAACCATTATTAGTCTTAAGAGAACCATTATAGTCTTAGTCCTTGTAGACCCACTTACAAGTGATGGGACGAGCACTGTGTTCCCACGCGTCGTGTGCTCAAGAGAAGCTATCTCGTATGCCATCGCATGTTGCCGTCCAGGATGGGTAACAACGTACGATAGGAAGTGGTCTTAAGAAGAGCGACACCAGAATAACCATAGTGGTCATTAGGCAGAAGCTACGGAGCGCGAAAGCCATAAATAGGGTGAGTTGGAGGTGGTCCATGTCCAATATAAGGAGACATAATAGTCGAGGGAGATGGCTATTGAGAAGAAGATATGAAGAATCTTGAGGAGCTTCAGCCCAAGGAGGCAAATTTAGACCACAATATGAGCCTGTAACGCTTAAGAGAAACCATTAGAGTCTTGACCTTGTAGACCCAGTTGCATGTGATGGGGTGGGCACGGAAAGGAAGGGAAATGTGATCCCACGTGCTAATGCACTTGAGAGAAGCAATCTCCTGTGCCATCGCATGCTCTCATTCAGGATGATCAACAATGTCACAAGAAGAAGTTTTGAGAAGAGCAACTCCAGAATAACCATAGTGGTCATTAGGTGGGGGCAACAGAGCGCAGAAGCCATAAATAGGGTGAGTTGGAGGTGGTGCATGGCTAAGGTAAGGAGGCATAGTAGTCGAGGGAGATGGCTAATCAAAAGGAGATATGAAGAATCTTGAGCTTCACCCCCAAGCACAATTCTTAAGCACTTGCTATAACCTTTCTTGCTTTGGAGCATTGCTCTTGGATATCTCAGTGAGCTCTTTCATCTGAGTGAGGATGGTGTCTAAGCTTCTTCATGGGAAAAGCTTTTTGATGAAGCCCTTGAGAAAGAAGGTAGTAGATACATTTTCTTCATCAGAAGGACACCAAAAGAATCCAGAACACATAGACGACCAGTGTAGTAAAGAAGAGGATGAGGGGGAATCACCGGGGAAGCCTCATGGGATGGGCAAAGTGAGGTAACCTCAGGCAACGAACAAAGTGGGGAAGCCACAAGTCATGACGACGTGGGTCTACAATAGTAGTATGGGAAGACATAGTGGGATGGGTGGGCGAGGGTAAAACATGAGTAATAGGTGTATCAAGGAAATTGAGGAAAGAAATATCTTCAATGGGGGAAGTAGAGCACGAGCGTGGATAGAAAGGACAACCAAAAATGTGCATCCGACTACCCATAGCATCCCAATGTCAAGGGCCCTTGTGCTCATCGCTGTAACCTAAGAAGACACATTCAATAGACAAAGTAGTTAGTTTGGTGCTTTCACTTGGGCAAGAAGTAGAAAACCAATGAAAGAAAGGATAAATGTCCAGACGACGATATCATAACACATGGAGGAGGTGACTCTAGTGGCTCGAAGTGGGAGCACAAACAATCTGACTTAGAATGTGAAGGAACATGAAATGTCCGGACGAGTGACATCTAAATAGAGAAGACTCCCAGCAATATGACGATAGCTTGTTAGATCAGAAAAAGGCTCATCGTTATAAGCACAGAGGTGGACGTTCAGGACCATAGGAGCCTCAACAATGCACTCATTAGCAAGAGTAGCATGAGCAAGAAGATCCTGGTATACTAATCTTGGGAAATAAAGAAGCCATCTGAGGTAGAAACCTCAATCCCAAGAAAGTAGCAAGAGGATCTCGATCAGGCAAAAGAAACTACTCAGTAAGACGAGCCTTCACAAAGGCAATGTACTCAAAGTCGTTGCAAGTGATGATTATGTAATCAACATGTGAAAGAAGAGTCTAACACTAGGCTGAAAGGTGGACATAAAGCGCGGGATCATGAGCACTTGCCAAAAACCAATTGCAGTCACCATCGAGACGAAATGCTCAAGCCATGCACAATGGGTTTGCTTAAGGCCATAGAGAAAGTGACGAAGACATCATATCATGCCATCGGGAACAGAATACCCTCGTGTTGGCTACATTAAAACAAACATTCTTGACATCAAGCTGATAGACAGACCAATGGCGAACATAAGCCATAGCGAGAAGTTTGCGAAGAGTGGTCATCTGGGCAATAGGAGCAAATGTCTCACCGTAGTCACAACGATGTTACTGATGGAAGCCAAAGGTCACAATACGAGATTTTTAACGTTCAAGAGAACCATCAAAGTCTTAACCTTGTAGACCAACTTACAAGTGATGGGACAAGCACGGGGAGTAAGGGAATTGAGATCCCACGTGCTGGTGCACTCAACAACAACAATCTCTGCCATCGCATGCTGCCGTTTGGGATGAACAACCACTTCTCGATAAGTAGTCGTCTCAAGAAGAGCTGCACTAGAATCTTATGTCTACTAATTGGAGGCACCATACGAGCCTTTAGGTTAACCCTCACGCAAGATCAAAAGTAGTGTCTGATCAGGCCAAAATTCATTGTTAGCCTTCGGATTAGCTACCAGATATGGGAACACCACGTGGTTGTTCCTTCATCTCACCTAAAGCCTCGAGGCCGCCACCAAAGCAATCTGCTGACCCCCTCTTCCAATTTGATACGGCTCTCGATGCCTCATATCGTTGCAGGTCACAAAGATGTTGTGCACCCGAAGAGTCTCTATGTTATCGGTGCGCATATGTATTACAGTTGCACTTTCTGCATTGACCAACAATCTCCCTTGCCATTGCTCGCACTGTCGGCTGATTCCTTTGGATAGGACCGATGTACACTGCGGGAGCTACTTTAAGCTGCATCCCTGTGTTGTTGTGGCTACCTTCCTCTCCTCATCAGTGGGTTGCCTTCTAGTTGCTCCCTACTGCTAGAATAATGGCGAGGTTGAGGCCATGGTCATGGGAGATGATACGGTCAGTGGTGACTGTGAAGGGCTGATTGGTGTAACTCTCTTCATACTCCATTGATTTCCCCTGCTCTTGCCGTGTGATGTGAGATCGGCAATCTTTCTCTGTGCGAATTTGCTGGGAGTTGCATGTCCTTAGATTCGTTCTACTCATGTTGATGCAAAAGAAACAATCAAGTTGTAGGGGTGCACATCATTCATATGTTGGACCAAATGCCGCAACAAAATCGGTCAAAGTCAAATGAAATTCGCCCTCCATGATGGCATCGACAAGAGTTGTGGTCTTTACCAGATCATTCACTCCAACTTGCATTAGGTTGTGTGCAGTTTGCTTCATCATCAACCATGTTATTTACATTAAATTTAATCTTAGAAAGGGCAACTTAGTCTATAGTGCTTACTGTGGTAGTCAAGTATCTAGAGTACTATGTTCTGAAAACACACACGTGATGCTTCAAGCTATCCATACACTAAGATTGCAACATAATACCTATGCTCGGGCTTTGCGACAAAGATGCCAAATTGGCATGTAATGGCTCATTACACTACAAAAAAATACACTTCCGTGATGACACGTGTTTGTCAAAGTAGGTCGCGTTTTTCTCCTGCATGTACATCCATGACAAATTTATGACAAAATCAAGATAGTCATACCTGTGCTGTCGTAGAAGTGTTCCATGACATTACCAAAATTATCATCACGGAAGTGTCCACTTCCATGATGATAAATCGCGCGTCACATAACTGCTTTCGTCAAGGGTGACCGGCACGTGGCATCCACCGTAATGGAACGCCGTTAAGCTATCGGGTCGGGTTTTGGATCCGATAACCCGTTAACAGCCCCGACCAATGGGGATTTTCCACATGTAAAATCATCATTGGCTGGAGGAAACACGTGTCTGCTCATCATTGGGACAGATGTCATCCACTCATTGGACGGAAGGCGCCTATGATACGTCGACACGTGGCATGGCCCAACAGAGTCCCATTCCTGTGAAAAGGCTGGCCCGTTTGACTTGGTCAAAATGTGGCGGGCCGGCCCATGGAAAGCCTGTTAACGGCCTGTTCGCATATAGCCCATTTACAGCCCGCTAACCCAAGGCCCGTTACGCCCTATCCGAATTAGGCCCAGTAGCGTCATCTGGGCCACCCAATATGATTCCAGCCCGTTTTTAGTTCTGGCCCATGTATGGCCCATGACGTCTTTCGGCCCATATGAGGCCCTATGTAACTCTTGGCCTATTAACGGCCCGTGGTGAAACTGGCCCGTAATGAACAGTGTATCACTTTACACCCATTAACGGCCCGTGGTGAAACTGGCCCGTAATGAACAGTGTATCACTTTACACCCATTAACGGCCCGTGGTGAAACTGGCCCGTAATGAACAGTGTATCACTTTATACCCATTAACGACCCGTTATTCCGTTGGGCCGTTTCCAGCCCATGTTATCTTTAGGCCTTCTCGGATCCCATTTATTCTTGGGCTCATTTCCAACATTCGTTTACTTACGACCCGTTACTATCATTTTCTGCTTGTGGGCCAAATTCAGCCCGTGGTTACAATCGGCCCGTTTGTGGTCCGTTAATACGTTGGGCCGTTTTCATAGCGTCATGAAATACGGCCTATTGATGGCCCGTTATGGTCGGCCCATGAACGGACGATTCCAACTCTAGCCCGTTTACGGCCATAATGTGGCCTGTTATTGGCCCATGTTATCATACTGCCCGTATAAGGCCCATTGATGATACGGCCCATAGAAAGCCCGTTGTTTCTACGGCCCTTAGAAGGCCCATTGTTTCTACGGCCCGTAGAAGGCCCACTGTTTCTACGGCCCATAGGAGGCCCAGTGTCACTACAGTAAATATTAGCCCATGGTTATTGTAGCCTAGTTTTAAAAAATAGGTTATTGTAGCCACTAGCAGACCGCGGAAAAAGAACTGCAATGACTACAAGCAAACAAATAAACAAGACAACAAGGAAATAAATAAGCAAGCTACTTATGCTAGGCTATCACGGCTATCACATATTACATCCACTGGGCATCAAAGTTCGCCACCAGTGCAAATAAACGCGCCGACAAAAGAATATACAAAACTGAGAGAACTTCAGAAGGCACTAGGCCTGGCCAGGAAGGGCCCCCCAAACAGCTGAAGATGCTGAGTAGACCTTAGTTGTGTCAACGATAGATGCATCAACACTAGATTTAAGGCTTGATGGTGCGCACGGCAGTCCTCTAACATCTTCATTGCATCTTTGACTTCAAGTCGGAGCTGAGCTGAAGAAAGCCTTTCCGCTTTAAGTTGAGACTGAAGAAGTTGAACTGATTGAGGCAGCGACTGCACAGAGGTTGTCTCACACCTTCTGGTGGGTAGCTTCAACTCACTGTCTTCATCAAGACAGGACCTTGGGGTCATCTCGCTGTCCACAAGATGGTTTGGCTCACTATCTTCCCTAAAGTTCTGCCTGGCGTAAGAGATATGACTCTGAAACAGAAACAAGGAGACACGTAACAGGTTTCACAATTATATAAGCAAATAAATGGATATGTTCTGCATAAGGAACATGTTTTTACAACTACAATTTGAAATTGGTAGTTGTTGCAAACATCCAATCAGATGTAAACAGCAAAGCAAACAGCAGTGGAGGAAATGATGCCTATCCAAATCTATACTAGAACAAAGTTTGAAGGCTTGAGAAGGATGAACTTACATTACATGTTAACACGGGCTGGACAAAGCCCTTCTCCATGTTGATGGAAGGATAATTCAATAAATTCCCCAAAGAAAATTCTTTATAAGCGTTGCCATTATTCTAAATTTTGCAAAGAGTAAATATAGATCAAATAATATTGGAAGAAATAGAGGATAATGAAGCTCAGGTGCAGACTAATGATACATAATCAAATAGCAATTAATTAAGTACAACGTTACAAGGCAAAAGGGAGAGAGGTACTGACGAGAGCAATGCAGAGCCCATTATTGTTTTGAGATCAGATGATCCTTTGAGCAAGGAGATTCATCTGAAATTAGTTTTCATACAAGAGAGAAGGTAAGGCACAAGCAGAAATTTATGAGTTCAAATTTTGAATTGATATCATAGACAGTACCTGACGCTGGGCTCCCAACAGTTCTAATAGGGGTTTGGCCACTGGAGTAGGGGTAAAGTGTGGTACAGTTGGGCCTGTGTTTTCTGTGGCTGCTGATCTATCTGATTTGGCAGGTATCACTACCTTTTCCAAATACATAGTTTGTACTCCTTGAGGATCTGCACTCACCCTCTTCCTTTTGGCCATCTATTACGAAAGAACAACATTTGACTGGAAAAACATAGTGTGACAACACATGGAATAGGTACAGAAAATGGATAGGTATGGCATATAATCATAGATGATGCTTAAACTAAGCAGATGGTGTAACAAAGTAGAAGTAATGCAAGAGGTCAGATGAAAAATATGCGCGACCAATACAACTTTGCAAAGCTAGAGCAAGCACCTTGATGGGTGAATAAGATAAGCCATCCTCCACCATGCCAAGTTTGTTAGCCAGTGGATCGTTCCGCAATATTCCTCTCGTGCGCCCATTCTCATATTCATTTTGATAATGTTCAATATATGACATGCATGAAAACATAAAAACAAGTGAGATTTTCTTTCTAATGCAGAAGTGATTCTAATCCAATACTGCCTCCCTGTAAATCCCTTTGTGCTATCTCTGTAATTCTTTTAAAAGATGCCATGCATGCTGTAATTTGTTGTGTGCATTAATATAATGTGGCCTACTACTCAAAATATGAGAGCTCCAGAAGTGATGACACTTCGCAGATGATAGCTTCAACATATAGTAAAGAAGAACAAGTCGATCTGACCTGACAGATTCAAAATATACTAAGGGAGAACAACTCGACCTGACCAGTCGACCGCAAGAGAAGAATATCATCTTAAAGAAGAGCAGAAGAGCAAGCAGATTGAAGATATTACAAGTCTTTCAATACAATGTCGGTTGGCCACCCATGATGAACCAGAGCGCACAGAGAAATACTATTCTTTCCGGTCTCTCCATATGTGGCTCACATGCATTTCGAAACTAAAGTAGGAACATTTAGCTCACCAATTAAACATCTCTCAGTTTTACTAATATCAGCAATAATATCATATATGAATTTGTACAACTAAGCTTGTTTAGCTCAATGGGTGGAGCAGTGCTATTATGACACGAACCACGTAGGCTTATTGTGGTCATCATAAAATGGGGAAAACATAAGCATGATGAGTACAATGTTTACCATGGCAGTGGGATGGCAGATCTGAAGCTGCAAACCACACAAAGGGTAGTTAGCAACCGATGTTTTCTTTGAAATAACAACTAAGATTTTGTATGGACAAGAAAGTACGGTCAAGAAGTGACAAAGAAATGCAATTATGCTGTCTCTCTATATGTCGTGACATGCATTTGGAAACTCAAGTGGGACTTTTAGCTAACCAATTAAATGTGTCGGTTAACTAATATCAGTATCATATCACAATCATATTTGAACAACTAAGCTTTCAAACTCTGAGTGTTGTGTTGTTTAGCTTGAAGGGTGGAGTAATGCAAGTACGACAGAAAGCACCTACACAGATCATAGTAGAGTAGATAAAAGGGGAAAACCCTAAGCATCAAGAGAAAAATCAGGAAAATGAAACTAGCTGGACCAGTGGGTGGCGCACATGCTTTTCAAAACGAATATAGGAACATTAGGTGACCAATAAAACGTTCTCTGTTTTAGTGATATGAGCATCATATCAGATTCGTATTTCAACACGTAAGCTTTGGGTTGAGGTCTTGAGGAGCAGTGCTAGCACGACACGAAGCACCTACGATGATGGTAGTGAATATAAAGGGGGGAAACCATAAGCTTTACGAGTATAGTGCCCGTGCCATGGCGGATCTGAAGGTGCAAACCGGACAAAGCTACTTCGCAACCAATGTTTGCTTTCAACTAGTCACTACGATTTGGTACGGACAAGAAAAGTACAGTAAACAAATTACAATCTATTTTCCGGGTGAGATCAATAACTTAAGCACATATGGAAGAGTACCACCTTTCTTGCGACGCCGTGTAGGCCTATGCTAATACATTGAGGGTGCTGCGGGTGCGATGGCTGTCGGTGGCGGGGAAGAAGACTTTAGACGGCAGACGGCCGGGTCGGGGGATATATCCTGTTGCCGTGGACGAGGCAGTCGTAGGAGCGGCAACGGCAAGGTGGACGACGGCGCTGATGAAGCGAGAGGAGGCGATGAAAGGATCCTGGTCCAGCGCCGTGGATGAGAGACGTCCATCTCTTACAGTGGACGACGGGGTAGGGGTAGCGGCTCCGGCAAGGTGTAGGATGGGGTGGCGGACGGAGGAGGCTGGCCGCAGTGTGCAGCTTGTCGTGCCGCCGACGGTGTATGAATGGGGAAATGGAGGGGAGGGGGGATCTCAAACTTTGGGACGCGCTTCTCTGAAATGGGGGAAAGTTACGAACTTATCCCCCGTTTAAAATTTCGGACATCGCGTCGGTTGGGGATAGGACGATAATCTCGCATCTCCCAAATATTTGCCGGTAACTATTTCGGGCGAGGAGAGGGTGTTTTGCCGCCCACGGTGTATGAACGGGGCTGACAGGTATGGCGGTTGTGTCACGTCTGATGGAAGTTACACATCTGCCCCTATTTAAAATATTAGCCTACATCGATTTCGGACGAGGAGAGTTTGTTTTGCCGCCCACCGTGTATGAATGGGGAAATGGAGGAAGAGACACATGACTTTCGGACGAGCTTGAATCAAATGTGGTTTGCCGCCCACGTTTGGCGCCCACCGTGTCTGAATGGGCTCAGAGGCCATCGTGTCATGTCTGATTGAAGTTACTAGTCTACCCCTATCGACAGCAGTGTAAATCTGGTCGATAAGGATGTACTCAGTGTTAGGGGTAGACAGTAATTTCCATCTCGCAAACACATGCTTTGGGCAGCCCACAAATTATAGTGGGTGTTTAGTCGCTTTGTTCAAAACTTGGGAGAATTAGCATTCACGTTTGCCCTGGGACCTGGCAAACGAAATTCAAATCCAATTTGTATTTGATTACGAATATCCACAGATAATTATACATTTTGTTATTTATTTCTTCAACACCACAACAAAGATTTATTCCACCTTTATATATGATTATGATTTAGAAATGCCATGATCTTCAAATTCAGTAGGTTGGATACACTCTGATTCAAACAGTTATTTCATCCAATACAATATCCTCACACGAAAAACAGTTCACCTTATGTCAATCATACAAGTACTGAGGATTACCTCGCCTAAAAAAATTGGATCATTACAACGCATGGACAACATGGAATTCCGGACAACATAGGGGGTCTTGCAACATAATCCATTCAGAGACATGACACAACATGCAAGTACAATAATCTAATGACAATTTCAACTAGTATCTAAAGAAGAACAGGGATTACCTTGGGCTTCAGATAGCAGAAACAGCAGGACCTCCTGTGTCTTCAAATGCAACATTCTTACTTCCTCCAATTCTTGGGTTGCTTGCATAGTGCATGCCGCTAATTCCGTAATTTCCAGCCTCAAGATAAAGATTACCTCATTCATGGCAGCCACACCATCTCTTTCTGCCTCTCGTAGAGCCTCAAGCACTATAATATATGTGCTCAGACTGCTCTCCGACGGTGTTGCCTCTGAACTGCTACCATCTGGTAACATGGATGGCGCACTGCTTCCACAAATAGATTCTGGGGTTGTATATTGTGTCCTAGTGTGAACGGCATCCTGAAAGGTTTCCGCTGGACATAAGTAAGAGATAGTTATTGTATGATCCAGGCAGTAAGCTTACATGGTAAACGATGGACGAATTATTGCCGAGCATGGCAAACTATATTTGAATGGTTCGAAGCAGCATCAGCCGAAAAGAAATTAAAATGGTAAGATGAAACTAGGGATGTAAGTGGCAAATAAACGACATCCACCAGTCCCATCTAGTTAGTTTTTGCTACCTCCCTAGTTCATTTTCCTCAAAAAACAAAAATTCTTCTGAACTATCATACCACTAGTGGACTTTAATCGGGATTAAACTGGACCCAGTTGACATCCCTAGTTGAAAGGGAGTGTACAACCGCTATATTTAAGTTGCCAAGGCATCTAAGCAGTTGAAATAATCTGAGAAAGCACTTAACAGTGTGGCCTCATATAAACTACGAAGACAGTCTTGTGATGAAGTTGAGAGGAAAAGTTAAGGACTCAAATGAAATAGGCATGCATTTCTTTATGATAGTACATCAGGCACTGCTGACATATTGGCTAACTCAGGTATAGCGTAACAACAAACAAGCATTCGAATCGAGCAATACAGCAAAGCAGACAACTGAACTATTTGTAATTCGGTAGGATTACACGTTGAGGGCACAAGCCAAGAAAGCAGCCCACTCCCATTACATTTCACATGTACTAAAACACATTGGCTTACCATATGTTGATGTGAAGCCTAGCTGTTGTTGCAATGTTCTTTGAAAATATCGTCAGCATCTCGTGGTTGCAAATCTAGTTGTTATAGTTTATTATGCACCATCTATTTAGGTAAAATTAATTTTAATCGCATGCACTGGTCCGAATTGATCATCAATGGTTCATCTAAACTAATGAAAGAAGGGTGTGTGCATACGCGACAATATATCTGCCTCCCTCTATTTTTATGCTTGTTCGAGGTGTCGGCCCCAAAAGAACAAATATTTTGCTTGATGGGGTTGGCAGATCCATAATTAATAGAAACATCAAATTAGTCATACAACTTGGGAAGATCAAGAACACACAAACAAGTAATGAATAGAGGCTCGGAGCAGTGATGTAATAGCTAGCATCAGAAAATGTAGGGTAAAACGAACAAAAAGCAGCGGAACCACATGCTAGTTTGCTGATGTGTAATTAAGCATAGAGAACATTAACCAGTTTGATGGAACCAATAGGTGGCATCAGAACAAAACTAAATCATATTAACTATACTAGTATGTATGCACGTGCAATGCATGTCTTAAAAGAATGGAGTGATTTTGGAGTGTGACTCAAAAAAAGTATAATGGAGTGATTTTGATAAATGGAATTCCACCCACAATTGTTTTTAATATTCACACAAAAAACTGTACATTCACATCTAAAATACTGGAGGTTCATTAAAAAACTTTATGTTACTCTATTATTTTTTCTTCCCATTCTCCTCCCAAACCTTCTTATCTGGGCTCAAGTCGTCATGCGCTCAAGCAGTAATATAGCCCAGGAGGCATAGCATATGGGCCTTTTTTTTCCCTAGAAGGGCCACGTGAATATTCTAGAACACAGTAGAGGCAACAACAGTCTACTGTTCATGGCGAATCCGGCTGATCTTAGCCCTTGGATTTTGGAGACCAACGGTTATGATTGATGCTCTGGATCCATCTCAAAACTGGTACACTATATAGTAGTACAGAAATAAATTATAGATATAGATATAGATGTGCACTGGTATGTAATTTAGAACATGTAACATGTTCACTGCCAGAAGTATGGCCCTACAGGTGCAAGCAGAATAACACGTCTCATGGAAAACGGAATGATGCCCTAAAGAAATTCAAAGGTGCGGTGCTTATGCTAGGAAAGTGAACGTAGGCGCCGGCCGTTGGATGATAGTACCTGATTCTCGGTGGCATATGGGTATTGTTGTCATACTTGATAGCTAAGGATCGTCGATGGTGCTCGTGTTGCGGTTGAGTTTGGGCCGGCTGTCACCGTCGCTGAAGCGGCTCCGGTGCTATGGTTGCAGCGCCTGTCGACATACAAGAAAGCTCATCTGTGGTAAGTGAACAGTTGCACGATAAAGAGAAAAAATGAAGGAGTACAAATCAAAATAACCTGATGAGGCTGCGGCGTCGGTAAAGTAGGGCCGATGGAGTTGAATATGGCGTCCGTGGAGCGGGTCCGTTGCAGTGCACGAAGGCTTCCGCGGGCGCGTTGTATAGTGCTTTCGGTGAGGCGGATCTGTTGCCGAGGATGAGGGCTTGTATGAAGGGCCAGCGAAGGGGCGGACGAGGGAGTCAGTGAAGGGCCTACGCTGTGGTGGACGAGGGCACCGGTTAAGTAGATCTGGTGCGGTGGACCATGATGGCGGTCAAGGAGATCTGGAGCGGTGGACAAGCCAGTCGCTGAAGCGGCTCCGGTGAAGTGGTGAGTTGGCAGTTGGGGGTTCCAAGGTGCGGAAGGTAGATACGGCGGGATGTGAGGTCCACCGCTGCGGCGGAGGACTAGATTCGGCGGCTTGTCGTGGTTGGGGGGGTCGGGGAGGGGAAGGGGAGGGGCTCTGGGGAAGAATGTTGGGGGCAAAGAGGGGAAAACAATGGAGTTACCAAAGCAGCCCTTTTCCGTTCATGTGGCAGGGGTAAAATAGGAATATCGCAAGGCTAAACTTTCGGGCGCGTGATATTTTGATGTGAGCGGGAAGTTTGAAAGCTTTTGGTGCCTAAAATTATAAGTATTCTGCTCTCGTATGGCCGACTATGATATCATGGCCGACAAATTGTTTGTTTTGCACGAAAAAAGTGCAAGTTTTGAAAATCAATGTCTCCAACTCGAAACTTAGATTGTCCATTCAATTCAAATATGGATCA
The DNA here is from genome assembly GCF_018294505.1 of Triticum aestivum. Lineage (NCBI taxonomy): Eukaryota > Viridiplantae > Streptophyta > Magnoliopsida > Poales > Poaceae > Triticum > Triticum aestivum. The sequence goes on along the minus strand of NC_057807.1, from coordinate 619,760,892 downwards.
TTGAGCTACTACAAGCAAATACCATCATACAGTCCAATTCAAATGAAATTCCAAATGTGTTTATCCTAAATATGATGACAAAAGCAAAATTGTGTATGTGTATCAATAAAGTGAATGATTATAAATTTTGAACATGCCTGTATGTGTATACCTCTAGGTTTGATATATGAATTTGAAATCACGAAATTTCGGCTTAAAAAATGTACCTCCGTTTAAATGAATTACAAAAGCTAATGATGGAGTCGAATTCCAAAATTCCAATCTTAGGTTTGTAATTCTGGTACATCAAGGTATATCACGCATGTTCAAAAGTATCGTTATCTCATAGTACAAACTATGAAACAAATTGATCAACCATGAGTGCACAATATCTCAATTACGCTAAAGTCCCTCAAATAGAGACACCTCACTCTTTATCTGAAGTCACCCCCCCACCACCACCACCACACACACACACATAGAGAAGTCGTTCTCTCCCCCAGACACCAACACACGAGCACATTAACACCCCTCTCTCTTGTAAAGTCCGTAACCCAACATAGGTCTCTATCACTTTGTCTCCCGGGCATGCACACATCTCTTCCCTCACTCTCTGGGTCTCCCGCTATCTCTCTTACCTAAGCACACGCACTATGTAGAGTGTATATTCCCATACACACAAAATGTCGCCCCCAAACATCTATCTCCCTAGTTATGTGGTTCTCGCGCACTCACCTCACACACCACCCCCACTGCAAACAAGCACACTTTGTCTCCTTGTGCACCACTCTCCTCTTTCTATCTCTCCCACATGCGGACCCGCCCCAGCTCCTTCCCTGTATACATATATGTCGTGACTCTTTGCATAGCTCCCTGATGTATAATCATTCTCGATTTCGCACATTGTTCTCTACACCATCTATTCTAGATCTCTCATGAAGTCCCTATCACACACACGATGATTCGCTTCCCCTGCGTCTCCATTCATAGGCCAATTTCGGACAACATCAACATTGTCTCCCTATCTATACGCCATTTATGGACACAAACAACCCCTCTCGCCCCCTCTCTTCCTCTCTCTCTCTCTCTCTCTCTCTCTCTCTCTCTCTCGTCGCTAGCTCTCTCTTTCTCTCGCTCTCACACCCCTCTCCTCCCACACACACACTCGATGTCTCTTCCAAATAGTCTGCTCCCCCCGCCCGCACCCGTGCTATCTCGCTACTACACATGTCACACCATTCCCCCTTCCCTTATACTAGGTTTACATCATCAGTGGTCTCTCTACTCCACATACACTCTCTCCCTGTCACACACAAACACGTGCACAAACACACACACACACGCGCAAAACACCCATTTATCTGGATCCTCATCTCTCCACATGTCCGCATGTGTATCTCACACACTCACTCTCTAATTATGTATATGTGTCTCCACGTTACACAACACAAAGCCCCATGTACATGTCTCTCTCTATCCTCCACACACATAGACACAAAGAATCTGTTATCATTGCCTTAGTCTCTAACATATCGCACACGCACTCTCTCTCTCTCTCTCTCTCTCTCTCTCTCGCAAACATGCTCAACAAGGGTTTCCCTATGAATAACTTACTGTCTACTCATCAACATTCATGGCAGTAAGGCGAACACGAGATGTGAAAAAGAATAAATCTACACGTGCTTAGAACACCTAGTAGGACTAGAGCAAGCCAATAAGCGCGCCGCCGTCACCCCCTCCTTGTCGGCGATGGGAAAATCTTTGTTTTACACAGTCAAGAAGTCATTGTGCTAAGGCCCCACATGTCGAGGCGTTGAATAGAATGTAGATGCTAGTTTACGGAAGCAAGTCTCGATAATACGTTTGTATCTCCATACTTATATTTCTTGTTTTATAAAAAACCGAGTTGGTGATGATGGTACGTGTGCCATCTTGCAATATAGACCGTCTGATCTATATCTGACGGATGGAAATTAAACTAAAAGATACCCACACCCCTCTCCACATTTGCAGACAAGGCCTTCCCTCGTTCATCCTTATCTCCAACAAACCTCATTATTGAGCAATTAAGAAAGTAAGCCTATGGAACAAACTGGCCTAGTGGCTGCTGCCGGCGTCGTCAATCCCCATGCCTCCGCTCAGTCCGACCACCAACCACCACCACACCCAACTCCTCTTCACCTTATCTCATATTTCTCGAGATATCATTAGTTTTTACACATGGGATTACTCCCTCAAGGGTCAATCACGACAAGTGTTTTTATAAAAAAATGCATCTTGATGTTCCGTTAATGCACGGATCTTGCTAGGACTCCTACACAAGACTAAGTTGGTGATGCTGGTGTGTCTGCCATCCGTTGTTTCTGACCATTAGATCTACATCTAACGATTGTGAGGTAAGTTGTTGCCTTTTCTCACCAACATCCCACTTGTCTACCAATTTGCAGAAAAACCCATAATTAGTATCTTAAAACCAACCACATCCCTCCCTGACCTCACCAAAACAGCCCAAGGAATATATTATAATTGAAACATAATATACATATGTATATCAAAATTAGGGTGTTTTGTACCAAGTTTGTGAATAAGTATTATTCTAATTATGATTCGTTGCAACAGACATGAACATTGCTAGTATTTCCAACCATGTATTTTTTTCTAGTATTCCATAGTTTCAAGTTTTCCATCAAGATATTAGTCACTCATGGTTGATATTTACTTTCAATCATGTACACATATGCACTATGTAACTAGCCTTGCTTATTGGCTTCCAAAACTTAACTTTCACTCCTACTTACAGTATGTAGAGTATTTAACAACAAACTACCACTTTCAACCAGCCCTAGGAAGAATCTATCGTACAAAAAATAGCAAAAACATACCCAAAATTTCTTAATCCACGCCAAAAACTTCTACTACCTCCGTTTCAGTTTACAAGTCTTGCGTGTATACCTAGGTTGTCAATTTTATCACCCTAATATAAACTATATAGCACAAAAATTATACCTTTTGAAAGTAGAAACTCCATAGTTTATGTTGGTATATTTTTTGTAATATATGACTTGTATTAGGTTGGTCAAATTGACGACCTAGGGTTACGCGCACGCCGTGTAAACTGAGAGAGAGGTAGTACTACTACCTAGTACTCCTACCGATTAGGTTCGTTTAAACGCCCATTTATGACTGGGTTGGCCCACACGTCCGTGCTGACGAGGCAGCTTAAACCAACACATTTTGTTTGACCGTTGACACGAGGGACCCACATCTGACCTTCTATCCTGTTATTCGCCCTCAAATCTTTATTTTTCCTGAACATTACTTCAAACAGTATTGATGCGTGTTCGTCGGTGGCGCCGGTGATAAGCTAGTTGGCCGCCGCTCCGCCGGACGGGCTGGACGCCGCGCTGGCCTTCGCACAGGTTGGCAGGCTGGCCCGAGCGTGACTCACGAGCATGCAAGCCGCCGCGCTGGCCTTCGCTCAAGCTAGATGGCTGGCCTGAGCGCGGCGCACTTGAGCAAGCCGCCGCGCTTCCATGCCAATCTAGCTAGCAAACCTTGCAGACAAGCAGCTGGACGGAGCTATCTTGGCTAGCGAGCGGCCGCGAGCACCGGACGGAGCTGGCATCCGGGCTGCCGCAACATTGGCTCCGCACCACCGGCGGTTTTGACCTCGCCTTCTACCGATGGCGGTAGCTGCGTCCCATGGCCGAGGATGACTAGGTGGACAGGCCGGAGGTAGGAGGTCACTTGAGGATTTTGGTTGATAAGAGCATGTACAATGGTTGATAAGGTAGTCTTATCTTAAGTCTGCCACGTATGCAAGTGGTAGTAGTTTCTTGGCATTTTAGTGGTTTCTTGCATTATTAGGGGTTTCTTGTAAGGAACAATGTACGTACTACTAGCGACAGAAGGCGATTCTAGGTTGCGTTGTACTCCAACAAGTAATACTAGTGGTCGCGGGAGTGTATACCTCGTTTTGTGGGTTCTATCCCGGCCGAACGCACGGCGGCCTTTTAAAAAAATAGTACTAGTACTACACTTCGCTGTGAGTCAATATTTTACACAGGTAGTTTGAGTTTCGAAGTCAAACGGATGTGCGGCCCCACAATCTGGATGCACTGGACAGCCTAGCCACGTGAACGGGTTTTCCTTCCCAGCATCCCGTGGCTCGCGTGCTCGCCCTAGCCGCACCTCGCTTGCAGCTTCCTCATCAGCTAGTAGTAGCATATTTAAACTAGCGCCTCCCAATTAAGCCCGAGGAGCCGGAAAAGCCTGGCGGGGCATTGGGAACTGTGCAATATGGCTCTGTACTCTATGGAAAGTGATGTACCACTAGTACTCTGTACACATGGACTTCACTCCATTATCGGCTCTACTATAAAAGAAATTCCTCTTGACGTGTTTTTTTTGAAACGGAGGCAAAAGCTTTGCTTCATCTCATTCATAAAGAAGGAACTACTAACAAAGTTCGATGAGATCCATTACACCTCCACAAATGGAAGCGAAAAGCCTAGTCTCACTATATCAAATAACTCAAATGTTCTGCCCCCGCAGACCACAGTAACCATCGCTGATAAACAGGCTACTAGTGTGTGTGTGAGAGGAGCGGCTGAATATAGCACCGACAGTACCCACTAGGACACTACGCAGGTGTACTTCCCCTGCATTGATTGTACAGCGATGGTTCTACAGAACAGTAGTACCCTCCACTTCCAACTATAGCTCCTTGGCCCTGAGATTCAAGAGTTCAATACTGGTGCACTATACTAGACTAGACTAGACTAGAAGTACAGTACATCGCACTAAGTTGAGAAAAGTAGTACTGGTACTGCTACAGTACGAGTACGTACTCCTCCGTCACATAATGTAAGACGTTTTTTGACGCTAGTTGGCGTGTACAAAAAATGGCAAAAACATACCCAAAATTTCTTAATCCACGCCAAAAACTACTACCTAGAGCCAAAAATTTCTTACTAGTGCTATTATTTACAGTGTAATGCAATCCCATAACGTTCCATAATGCTAGTACTAGTAGTAAATAATAGCCTCACCCCTTCGCTGAGGAACGATCTACAGTTGGAAGGGACGAGGCCCTGTGGTTACTACGCTCTTATCTCCTCCTCGCCAGTTCCCCTCCCCCCGAAGAGAAGGCAGTTCATCGCTGCTCCCATGGATTCGCCAGGCGGTTCTCCTCCTCGTCGGGGCTGGGAGACCTTGGACGACGATCCTCTGGGAGAAATCGCACGCCGCTCTGACGTCCTCACTGCCGCAAGACTCGGTGCTTCCTGCACCAACTTTTTCAAGACGCTGCTTAAACAGGTTTGGGAAAAGGCCATGCTTGTTGGTCTCCCATGCGTCCTCGAGGAGAAGGTTCTTCTATGGGACAATCCTTCGAACAGTCCACCGCTCCCTGGCCATGGTTGCACGTTGACTCCGATAGAGTTGCCGACGTTGAGAGGTAGTCGGATTTTGTTTGATGAGCAGGTCAGTAATGGAGTTTGATCATGTAGTACTTAGTTATTCCATTTCCATCCCGTAATTTCTCTGCTGCCCACCGTCTTATATATAGGTCTGGGTCGGTGCCAACAAAGATTGGCTTGCATACCTCCGGCCAGATACCACCATCATTTTGCACAACATCCACAGCAGTGCGGCCGTTCCGGTAGACCCCTTCTCCACCATTGGGATCGGCCTTCCGGACTGGCTGGGCTTGAATACGTATGATGATGCCTACATGAGATTGAAGAAGATAGCAATTGTGGACCCGCCGACAAAGCGACGCGGCTACGATGATTACTATCTTATTGCGGTGTTCGACATAAGCATTGCCATCAATGCAAGATGCAGTAACGGCAGAGGCTGGCGCATGTTGGCGGCGACAGATTTGTACCCCTACACGTTCCAAGACGCCGTGCGCCATCTAGGCCGCATCTTCGCGGTGACAAGCCAGGGGACTTGTTTCATCTAGTTGCCATCCTACAGTACGGGAGATTACAAACGGAATGCACAAACCATCATTTGCATCCCTAACGGTACTCCATTATTTTGCAGGGACCAATCATCCCCCGGTCAAAATAAGATCGCTGATCCTGGATGTGCATTTGCATCCGCGATTCGGTCTAACCTGGAACCTTGTGGCTGACTTTGGCATATTGGGATCAACTATCTTAGCAGTCGTTACCCATGGTACCACGGATGTGCAACATGGTCACACAATCTACCACGATCGGACCGTCACCATCTACCCAGGTATTCCATTTTTTAACCCTCTCGCCTTCTCTTTCATTGTTGTACTAGTAGTATACTTAGTACTACTAGTAGGAGTACTTTTTACCTTGGAGGACGCGTATAGCTAGCTGGGCCCTTGAAGACTTGAACCCACTAGCTGCCACCATTTTTGTTTTTCCATGTCTTGCTATCTCATCCATGTAGCCAAGAGTGGCTATATATAATAAGCTGGTTATTTTACTTCCTCTATACCGGAGTAGTACTATTTGCTGCACAGTATTACTGACCGCCATATTTGAGCACAACATTATTATGCATGGACCTTGACTATGCACGTCACCATGTGTCCAGATCTGGGATGCCGCGTGTACCAGATGAACGGCGCTGAGTCCGACCCCCGTGATGCTACGTGGGTGCCGAGGAACACTCTTGGAGAGTACTCGCGTTTCATCGGGGACAGCTACCCCATTGTGAAGCGGATGCCACCTTCCGTGCACGACACGAAAGGCCTGCTGTTCATGAAGCATGGTTGTGTCTTCATTGCGCACCGCCGGATGAACGACATGCTAGGACACGCTATCCCTGATTTATGCCGCTTCAGCTTGGATGAGTCTCCATCGTGTGGAACCAGACTAGAAAGCTGCGACAATGATTCCCATTGCCCACCGCTATGGATCGTGCCATCCATGAAGAACACCTGGGACTGGAACCTGGAGGAGGACATACATGTAGCCCATCTATAACGTGTAAGTGGAGTACGGTAATTGTGAACGGTAGCGTTGTGAATATATGTAGACTAGTCGTGCACAAATTTATCACATGAATTGGAGATGAATTTGTGTGGCATACTGGCATTTGTCCTTTAGAATTTATTACTAGTAAATGTGTTATGTGTACGTGCAACTTGTGTGGTTGTTGCACGGGCTCCAACACGCTCTTTGAGAAAAAAAAGGTGGCACAGCTTTGGATATACGTGGCGTGGCGGCATCATACAGTAGCATCGTTCGCTATAGTTGTAGTAAACTCCTACTAGGACGACAACTCCTATAAAACCTTGCGCTTGGCTCTTTGCCTCTTCGGGAGGTTCAACAGTTTGTACTCGTGTGAACCTTGCACTTGCCTCTTCGCCTCTTCGGAAGGTCCAACAATGATGATACTACAGTACAATATGCGTCTGGCAATCTGACACCAATTGAACTGCTGCACGTCCACCGCGAGGGCGAGGGCAAGGGAGAGGAAGAGGGAGAGGGCGCTGTAGTCAAAACCCTCTCCTCGTCCTACGAACCACCACGTGCGTGGGAGAGGGAGAGGCGTAGTAAGCAAGCTTCTCCTCGTTCGGCGAGTTGACGGGACACATCAAAGCAGTATTAGTACTAGTAGTAGTCCATACTGCGTCCTTTCTGATTAATATGGCTTAATTTGAAACGAGAAATATACACTGGTGGTCAACGTATGTAACAATACACTCTTTACGGTCACTATATATAGTTTTGCGTCGATTATATGATCACTAGCTCATCGTAGAGCACCGTATTGCACCCTACTGACCGGCCACATAGTCGACGTGGCACTTTGTTGCCTGGTTAAATTGTCACCTGGTTTCTGGGTCCCACTTGTTAGTTGGCGGAGCAAAGAAATCAGTTAAACAAAACTTCATGCAGGCGCCACACGAGTCCAACCCTTGCGCCCGAACCGCCCTGGCTGTGTATGTGAGTGCATGCACGTGTCCTCCCTCGGCCTTCCAACAAAGAGTGTACATCATCTATAAAACAAAGAGTGTAGTAGTACATGATGTACATCTACACTTCCAATGCATTTAGCCTTTAATCTAAATCGATATTGATTGACTAATGCACCAACTTGTGCTGTAGGTATGGGCTACATGTCTATCCTTAATTACAACATGCAATGGCCTTCATTTAATCTTCTTATCTCAATGGTCGCATGCACACATAAGTCTGCTACTTTTGGGTGTTAATTATACCCTGGTCAATGTGTAAATCTCTAAATGTACATTCTTTCACGGACGTAGGGAGTAGGTTGAGCACTTGAGCGTGAGCGTGTGTGTTGCGTCGTGTGCTGTGTGCCGCATGGGTGCGTGAGTGTTGTGTGCATCCATGTGGAGTACGTGTGAGTGTTGCATGTTGCATGCATGCATGCATGCATGGGGCTTACTCCCTCCCATTGACATGTTCATATTTCAAACTTCCTCTGTTCCCTCCATATGGTGATACTCCCTCTGTTCCCAAATACTGCAGTATGGAGTAAAGGCCTCCCTCTGTTCCCAAATACGGAGTATTTGTCTTTCTACAGATTTCAACAAGTGACTAGGTACGGAGCAAAATGAGTGAAGTGAGTGTAGAGGCATAGGGATACTGTAGAAAGGTTATCCTCGCGATCCATCATTCCCCATCTCTGTCAGAGAGAACTATTCAACTAGTCTTCGCAGTGAAGTGACAATACATGCTGCAGCAGATGGGACATGTAATTAATAAGCTGAACCAGTGTGTTCGTGTTACTAAATCAGCCTTACCCAGTACTGCCATCATGTTTGCCAGTAGAGCACGCTGCCGCAAATATGCCTACGCACCTATGTCCTCCATTAACTGACATATGGGCCCTCTTGTGGTAGACCCACATGTCAACGGTGTAACTATTTACACTCCGGAGGACGGTGCCTATATCCTGGTAGTAGTACTAGTAGAATTGAGATTTAATGCACTTTCTTCCCCGTCTTCCACTCTTCTTCCTCCTCTCTTCTTCTTCCTCCTCTCTTCCCCATCGTCGGCCGCACACCATTTACCCCCGCTCACTGATCGCCTGCCCGCGCCATCTCCCTTGGTAGCTAGCGCGTACCATATCCCCCCGCTCACTGCTCGGCCACATGAGGAGAAGCTTCCTCGCCCGCCCGCCCGAATCCACTTCCCCGCTGGCTCGCAGGCACCGAAAACCCCAATGGCAGAACTGACTGACACGCAGAGCCGCGATTGGAATTCCCTCCCCAATGTTCTCTTGGAGCAGATCTGTAGTCGTATGGACCTGCTTAGCACCGTCCGTCTGGCCGCATGCTCGGTGTCTTTGTACCGTCTACTCATCTGCAACCGGCCGGCTCTTTTCAAGACACCCTGCTTGATGATGCCCGATCCTCGCAGGTGGCCCAAGCACCGACTTGACGATCCTATGGAGGTTGCCGTGGTGCCCCTCGACATGCTACCACTACCCATCCACCTGTCCTTCATGCACGGCCACTACTAGGCGAGCATGAAGGCCAACTGGATCATCCTCATCCACCACACCGGTAGTCCGTGGCGTCTTGTGGATATCTACACCCAGCGAGAGATCACCCTTCCATTGTTGGATACCGCCGACATCGAGCCTCGCGGCCCGCCGGACACTCCTGCCTACAACGCACGAGACGCGTCAAGCTTTTGGCTCGACCTCTGTTTGCAGAAAGTTGTAATCTGCGAAGTGCCCACACCATCAGAAGAATACATGGATTACAAGCTCATTGCCTTGTTCAACATGGGATTAGTCTATCTGGAATCCGGTCGCCATACATGGTTATGGCTCATCATCAATCCTGTTGAGACAATATTTCTGTCTGATGCTATAGTGCACGACGGCATCGTTTACGCGGTCGACGCACAGATTGGCTGCCTATACTGGTGGAATCTATCATCGTGTAATTGTTCTATCTCATCTCATCTTTACCTTATGAATACGACTGCCTGTTCATTTGTTACAAATTTAGAATGCATAGCATGTCTATAACCACATCATTGCTATGTGTTCCTCTCATTTCCTAGACTTTTATGACGACACATGTTATTGTTAGAGTTGATATGAGAACAATTGGCATCTAATGATTGTTAGAATACATATTATGAGCATAACATCATGATTGCTATATGTTACTCTCGTTTACAAGATTTTTATAACAACGCATGTTATTGCTTAGAGTTGATATGAGAACAGTAGTAGTAAGTGCTATGGTAGAATATGAGTAGGCGCTGTCATAGCTATTTTCCTCTCATTGTTACATGATGTTTGAACCATGACATGTTGCTAGAATACGAAAGCCATTGGCTTATTTTTTTTAACTTGGGGTATGATTATGACCACGGCATTGCAATTCTCTGTCTATGATATGTGTCACTGTTATAATAATCTTAATTCCACACATACTCTGAACATGATTGTTTATTTTTGTCCGTTTGGTCTCCAATTTGAATTGTTGCAGCAGACGCAAATGCGCTGGCCTTCATGATTCCAGGACCTGGAATCATACCAGCCGATGGGTGGTGGTTTATCGCTCGTTCAGCTGACGGCGGTGATTTTATGCTCATTCGCACGTACCAAATTGACCAAACCAGTACATCAAACCACATGCAGTACAATGCGTGGGGCGTTCGTGACATTGATGGCTATGGTTGCTTCGTGTTTGAGAAAGATCCCAGCTCCGTTGGGCCAGGCGTATTCAATTGGAGGCGGGTTTACAGCCTCGGCAACCACTCCTTGTTCCTCGGGCTCAATTATCCGATCATCCAACCAATCAACGATCATATCACCGGCGATGATTACTGTGCTATGCAACTTCCATTCGCGAGGGGGGCTGTGTTTACACATCATACCATGGGTTTCATGAATCACCATATCCAGAGATTCGTCGACACAGCTTGTTGCCAGGTAATCTTCAGTGTGTGAAAGGCATCAAGCTTCCATGCGATGGATGGCTTTTGCAAACCCGACATGCGGCGATGTGGTTCATGCCAACAGCAAATATGCACAACTTGATTCGTGCTGATATCTAGACCGAGCCATGTATTTTGCTGCTATAGCACGACCCTCTTTTGTTGGATATTATGTACTGTTGTTAGTTTGAAGCACTCCTCTGGTTTGAAGGATAGATACCTTTCTGGGATCAAGTGCATCCTAACTCACCTGCGTAGGATGTACTGATAATGATGATGGAGATGTTGTGTAGAAGCCATATATATACATATATATCAGTTAGGCTTCAAGTGCGTACTTGTTAGTTAAACCTATGTATAAATTGTGGCACTAAATACGACTAGTAAGTAGTACAGTATCAGTACTAGTATACGTCGGTCAAATTATTCATCATGTCCACACATTGAATTGACGTGACAACACACTGCGCGTGAGGTGACACAAGAATCCCGGCGGCGTGTTTGGGTATTCCGGACTTCAGATTTGGAGTACCACTTATCTGTCGAAATCTTTTTTTTTTCGAAACGGAGGCAAAAGATTTGCCTCATCCATTAAATAAGAGGAGAATAGAGTTTAGAGTTTTTACAACCGCCCTTGCAAAACGGCATGGCAATTACTCTCGTACAACTGTCGAAGAAGCGCGAGTTTTTACTCTGTCGAAATCTTTCATCATTCACTTAAAACAATCGATTGGTCATACATTGAGTACCATATAACTAGAATTACCGATGCAAGTCGAAGAAGGATTGGCCGGTGCTGCCGGCTGGAGTCAAGTTCGATCCCACAGATCAGGAGCTGATCGAGCACCTTGAGGCCAAAGTGAGTGTTGACAGCGCGAGATTTCAGTCTCTCATCGATTTGTTCATACCAACAATCGACAGCGAGCACGACATACGCTACACCCAACCTGAGAAACTTCCAGGTAAGACACCGATCGGCCGTCTACTTGCAAAAACATATTCCTTTGTTTATAGCTCTATTTTTCTTTTTAGACGCAGACCTGGTGAAACAATTACAATTTCACAGTTAATAAAAAGTGAAACAAGTGACTGCAACATGCTAAAGATGTTATGAAAATGCCAACTAGGTACACTAAAACCTGTATTCCACAATACTGCAGGTATCACACTGAGTGGCCTAAGGAAGCATTTCTTCCAGCGCAATTCCAGAGCGTTCAAAAGGGGCACGTGGACGCGTTGCAAGATACAGTCGGAGTGCGGAATGCACGCGATGTGGCACAAGACCGGAAATACCTTGCCTGTGATGGTCAACGGCCAGCAGATGGGCAGCAAAAAAGGTTCTGGTGCTGCACACCAACAAGAACTTCGACCAGCAAAGGACCAACTGGGTGATGCACCAGTACCACATCGGGGACCTGGAGCAAGAGAAGGAGCGGGAGCTGGTCCTCTGCAAGATTTTCTACCAGACGAACACTAGGGCCAGGAGTAGTTTGGTATTGGTAGTTGTACTACCTTGTCGTCCGCAAGTTGGTATCGTTGTTAACGATCTTTTGGTATGAACTTGCATTTGCTTCCAACCATCATGCCGAGGGTCGACGTGGATATAAAGCTGAATCATTTGTTTCGAAACGAATTCTCAGGCACCTGATTTTTATTTGGTGGGTAGCATAAGCACCCGCTGTTCGAATTCCCAGTTCTGCAGTTTTTTTTGAAACAAGAGCATGCACTTATTATCACGATAAAAAAACAATATCCATGCTGTGTCCCAGTTATCAGTCTATGCTTGCAGAATTCTCTCGTTTATTGAGCATGTATATTGTTTTTTTCAGGTCGAGCAAGTTTCAACTAGGCTGTAGACTAACCAGGGTTGGTTTTGTTTTTAAGAGGCCCTGCCCATGACGACAATGGGGCACAAAGATCCAGCAGGTATCTACTGGCCTCTGGCCCGCCAGCGTTAGTTATATTTTGTCTTACAACATCCATAGGCAATTTTATTACTAAATCAAACACACATCCCAGTTCTATTTTCCTCTTGAAACGCATGGCCTACATCCGTTTTCTAATCTCGACCTATAGTTTTACTAGTTACTATACACGTATCATTATATTGAAAACACATAAAATTCCCTTTTCATATTTACATCCTTATTTTTGTTGTTTTTTCCCACCCAGCACTGATTTTTTTACCACTGGTTTTACCTTAAACCAACTCAATTGTCCCACGTCTTATTTGCTTACAAAAACAAAACGATTTTAGGCAAATCAATAAGTTCTTAAAAAAATGTTTATCATTTCAGGATTACAACAGTTTGGACTCCACCGAAATATGCAAAATAAGGTTGAACTTTTTGTCCGTGGTCCTGGGCAGAAAATGGGCTGTAATAAATTACTTAAGAATTAGCAAATGGGCTGCTAATTACAAAAAATAGCAAATGGGCTGCAAATTGTAAAACATAGCAAATGGGATTTATGTTGTCTGCCACAAATTTGGAGGCTGACTTGTGGGCCTACTAAGTTCATGCATACACAAGGTTTCTTAAAAAAGAAACTTAGTCAACAATCGACTCTACCAGCGTCAGACCGTTAGATGTCAATCTAATGGCAATCGTGCTTCTTCAGTCTCTGATCTTCCTGCCCCAGCCGCCTGCTCCCGCCTCCCGTGGCCGGTAGTGCTGCCGGGCAGGCCTCACGGCCACATCATACTCGCATCCTTGGCCTGTCTATCCCTCTACTCACCCACACCTCCTGTTATTTTCCGGCGACGGCAGCCGAACCAGTCAACCCTCGTACTCTCCATCGTGTGGGCAGCCACTGCCGTGTCTTTGTCGGCTCCCTATCGTTCCCTTCGTAGGCCTTGCCGTCGTCCACCGCCCTGGTGCTCTCGGCGCGGCGTGGTCAATGATGTCCATCCAACGACCATAGTGCTTCTTCAACATCTGGTCTTCTTGCCCCAGCCGCCCAAAGCAGCGTCGGTCGGGCCGCATGCTCCTGCCTCCCGTGGCCGGCTGTGCTACCGCGGAGGCCTCACCGTCCCCATACTACTCCCACCGCTGGCCAGGCCATCCCTCCACTCACCCACTCCCCATGTTATTCTGCGGCGACGGCAGCCTCACACCGCAGTTGAACCAGTGAACCCTCCTACTCCTCTCCGCGTGGGCATCCACTGCCGTGTCTTCCCCGGCTTCACGACGTCCCCTTCCTAGGCCTCGCTGTCGTCCACCGCCCTGGTGCTCTCGGTGCGGCGTGGTCAATGTGGTCAACGACCGACTTGCATCGGAAGAGTACTGTACGTGGAGAGGCTGACAGTTGGGTCCACGGCAGCCGCAAGGAAGTGCCTCCTTATTACGTGCAAAATAATTATTCCTCCACCTGACAGTAGGGACCCACCGGACGGGCCACCAGTATTTCACGGAAAAAACATTTCCCCCCTGACTGCTGTGACCCACCGGACGGGCCACCATATTTGGCAAAAAAAACATTTGCCCCTGACTGCTGGGACCCACGGACGGACCACCGTATTTCACGAAAAAAACATTCCCCCCGCTGTCAGCTCGGACCCATCGGAAGTGCCTCCTTATTACGCACAGAAAAATGAATACTCACCCTGCTAGCTGGGACCCACCATGGTGGGAGGCTGACTTGTGGGCCTACTAAGTTGACGGGGACATAGGGCTTTGTCAACTTAGTCAATATGAATGATTCTAGCTCCATTGACCGTACGATGTCCATCAAACGGCCGTCGTGCTTCTTCAATCTCTGCTCTTCCTGCTCCAGCCGCTCAAACAAGCGCCGGCGGGACTACCTGCTCCCTCCTCCGTGCGGCCGGCTGTGCTGCCGCGCAGGCCTCACTGCCCCACCATACTCCCATCGCTAGCCAAGCCATCCCTCTACTCACCCACACGGCCACACCTGCTGTTATTCTCCGGCGAGGGCAGACGAACCAGTAAACCCTCGTACAGTCATACTCCCCTCCGCGTGGGAAACAACTGCCGAGTCTTCCCTGCCTCCGTGTCGTTCCCTTCCTAGGCCTCGCCGTCGTCCACTGCCCTAGTGCTCTCGGCGCGGCATGGTCAATGTGGTCAAGGAACGGCTTCCATCGGACGTGGACTGTACGTGGAGAGGCTAACAGCTGGGTCCACGGCCGCAGCAAGGAAGTGCCTCGTTATTACGCGCAAAATAATTATTCCTCCACCTGACATATGGGACCCACCGGAAGGGCCTCTGTATTTCGTGAAAAAAACGTGCCCCCAGCTGACATGTCGGACCCACCAGCTATCTTCGCACGCAAGGAAGTGCTTCCTTATTACGCACAAAAAATGAATACTCACCCTGCCAGCTGGAACCCAGCATAGTTGGAGGCTGACTTGTGGGCCTACCAAGTTGACGGGGATGGAGGGCTTTGTCAACTTAGTCAATATGAACGATTCTAGCTGCTGTTACCATACGATGTTCATCCAATGGCCGTAGTGCTTCTTCAACCTCTGGTCTTCTTGCTCCAGCCACCCAAACCAGCGTCGGTCGTGCCGCGTGCTCCTACCTCCCGTGGCCGGCTGTGATGCCGCGGAGGCCTCACCTCCCCCTACTACTCCTACCGCTGTCCAGGCCATCCCTCTACTCACCCACACCCCCTGTTATTCTATGGCGACAGCAGCCTTACACCACAGCCGAACTAGTGAATCCTCGTACTCCTCTTCGCGTGGGCATCCACTGCTACGTCTTCCCCGGCTCCGAGTCGTCCCCTTCCTAGGCCTCGCCGTCATCCACTGCCGTGGTGCTCTCAGCGCCGTGTGGTCAACATGGTCAAGGAACGACTTCCATCGGACGTGGACTGTACGTGGAGAGGCTGATAGTTGGGTCCACAGCCGCCACAAGGAAGTTCCTACTTATTACGTGCAAAATAATGATTCCTCCACCTGACAACGGGGACCCATCGGACGGGCCACCGTATTTCGCGAAAAAAACGATTCGCCCCCTGATTGCTGGGACCCACCAGCTACATCTTCGCACGCAAGGAAGTGCGTCCGGGCAAAAAAAAAACAAAATGATTCGCCCCCCTGACTGCTGGGACCCACCAGCTACATCTTCGCAGGCAAGGAAGTGCCTGACAGTTGGGACCCACCTGGTCGAAGCATATGTACCGTTGTCATTATGGTCGCGAACGTGTACGTACATACTGGTCGATGTAGAGGCGCGCACGTGTCGTAGTAGAGGCGCGCACGTGTCGTAGTAGAGGCCCGCACCTAGCATGTACACGTATGTACAGCGGCGAGGGTGCAAGAAAGAAAATACGGCGACGTACGTACATACGGGCAGGGTCTCGAACACTTACTCGCGCATACGTACATGGCTAGGTTGGAACGGAGAAACAACGTCGTCATCGTGTTCATGGGGAGGCAACGGAATGCGTCGTGTTCATCGGGAGGCAACGAAACGCGTGGGAGCCAACCGGCTGGGTCGGAACAGAATGCGTGGTCGTGTTCATCGGGAGGTCATGGACAGAACAGGCGATGGAAATGACGCCTGACGTACCGCACGACGGAGGAAACGGCCTTGTGTTCGACCGGCCACGTTTGAAACGGGGTCCTGTTGATCGGGAGGGGCCTGGCGTACCACAAAATGGAGGAAACAGACCTCCTACGGTCGAAACAGGGGTCTTGTTGATCAGGAGGGTTGTGGCGTACCGCAAAACGGATGAATCGGACTTGTGTTAGAGCGCTACGGTCGAAACGGAGGTCCTGTTCATCGGGAGGGGTGTGGCGTACCGCAAAACGGACGAAACGGACTTGTGTTGGA
>NC_057807.1:619742094-619743965 GCF_018294505.1 Triticum aestivum | reverse complement strand
GGACTCCATGGGATACTGTTCATCTCCACCGTCGACCTCCTCCAGCCTCCACAGGCTACCGTCGACCTCCTCCAGCCTCCACGGGCTCCTGTTCATCCAGCCTCCACCGCGTGCTACTCCATCGACTACTGTTCAACCACCCCTCCACGGGCACCCCTTCACCGTCTACTGTTCATCCAGCCCTCCACACCACGGGGTCCTGTTCAACCACCCCTCCACGGCCACCCCTCCACCGTCTATTGTTCATCCAACCCTCCACGCCACGGGTTTTTGTTCATCCAGAGGCAACGCCCCTGCTCACTGTTCATCCAACCCCCCTGCAACGCTCACTGTTCATCCTAGAGGCAGAATCGATCGGCTTCAGTTAGTAGCAGTAGCGAAGGAATCGCTCCATCTGGTTCAGTTAACAGTCATCGATCGATCGCTCGGGTTCAGTAACGCATAGCCTGCAGTGCAATCAGTCGGGTTCAGTTAGAGCCCAACGCCTCGCTCGACTTTAGTTAGAGCCAACGCCTCGCACACACGCGAGTACGTACGAGAGAAACGCGCATCGCTCTGCCCCTGACCTCCCACCGTAACCGGCAACTCCCCGAAATTTTCCTCCCCCTCGCTTCTACCACGGTTTTTTTTGTCATGGATGGCCCAAAGAATGTCATGCAGCTGCGTCTCCAGCCCGCCCAGGACGAAAAGCCCATTTTCTGTCATGATTTTTTGTCATAGAAGTAGGAGCCCACCACATCTATGATGATACCGGGTTTTGTCACAATTATCGTCATAGAAGTGTCATATGTATGACATAAATTTTTTTCGTTCAGCCCAAAATGTCATGGATGTATCTTTTTTTTGTAGTGTTATTACGCTGCAAGGGAATGCACTTTCGACAAATTGTTGTTTGCGGTATCACTTTTTGTCAATTAGCTTGCGACAATTAGGAATTGATTCTAACTTGCTAGGGATTGGTCCTAGATAACTTTTTTCTAGATCAGGTTACGATGTTAAAATGTATGTCGAGGCAACTCCTTGCAGCAAGGAAGAACGGAAAACATGCTTTCTATCTTCAGCAACATCGTCTTCTATTCGTAATTGTTGGCTCTTTTCCATGGAAGTTGTGAAACAAAATGAGTTGGCCTAAAATCAAGGATCAATATCTAGGTTTGCCTTTGAAATCTTACTTGAGAAAAGAATTTCATCGAAGATAAGTAGAATACGTCTAAACTTAATGTAATGAGTCCCAAAACTAGCATAAAGAGTTAACAATTTTGTTTTCTCCTGCTCCCTCCGTACCAAATTACTTATCTTAGATTTGCCTAGATACAAATGTATCTAACACTAAAACGTAATTTGGGACGGAGGTAGTACTTATGTGATCCTCATTGGACCTCGAGAAAGGCTCCAACTCACTTTTGTATTGAAAGTTAATAGGGGGGGTAGAAATGTCATAGATGGGAATTACATAGGAAAAGGGTGTGTGTCAGGAGTCTAGTAATCTAAGGAAGATAGAGGGAGAGGGAAGTACAAACAGGGAGAGCATGTAGGGCACTAACAAGCATTTTCTGTCATTCGTCATGTACAGCTAGCAACAAAGGATAGAATAAAGGGCTCAAGCCTCTGCTTTGCCCTATTGGCCAACATAGCAAACTTTTTAAATTTGGAAAGTCATGAGTTGGGTGATGGAGGCACACCCCGAAAAAGCTTTTGATTTGTTCCTTCCAAATCCCCCAAGCAGCTACAACAAAGACATCCATAAACATCGGCGCCACATGAGCCATATGCAAGCTGCAGCCACTGTCAGGCCAAACAATACCCAAGGCATTCCAGCACTAAACACTGAATGGGCATTTGAAGAAAAGGTGTGCCTGGCATTCCTCCGG
>NC_057807.1:619736765-619741984 GCF_018294505.1 Triticum aestivum | reverse complement strand
GGGGGTTATAGCATAAGAGGCAGCTATAATCATCATTATCAATCTTGTAGTGCCTCATGCGCAACATATTTCTTGTATTTAGACGATCAGGTAGAAGGAGCCAAAGAAACATCTTCCACTCCATAGCGCATGTGGTTCTCCATATCCAACGGAATGCATCATCCACCTGCACATCTCTAAAACAATAGGTGTAGAATTTGCTAGCCTTAAACTCTTTCACACATATTAGGCACTCAACCAAGTGTCAATGACATCCGACGCACGGTCAACCTAATGAGTTGCAAGTCTCTGACTTCCTCGCAAGCCTCAATGGACAAGGGTAGATAGGATGCGAGGCTATTGTTATCTTGTCAGAGATCTTTCCAATAAAGTATTGTTTTGCTGTCCCCTACAATGACTTTTATCACACCCCATAGATATCCGACAACTGAAGGATGTCCCTCCACCTGAAGGATCCATAGATCAGGAGTGTGGGATCTTGTCAGTATAATATGCAGACCAAATTAACTGCACCCACGGGATATCCTCACTATTGTAGAACTTACGCAACTGTTTGAGCAACAAACCGTGATTTTGCACCTCCAAGTTTATAACACCCAGTCCACCTCTGTCCTTTAGGCGACAGACCATGTCCCAGGCAGCCAGCGAGTTCCCCTTGACTCCATCATCAGCTTTTTACGCCATAGATAGTACCTATGGAGTTTATCAAGATGTTCAATGATCTTGGGGTGTACCTTCATTGAGCACATCGCATAGATGGCCAAAGATGTAAGCATGAAGTTAACCAATGTAAGCTTTGAACCATAGTCAGGCAGGGAAGTAGTCGTGTGCAATCTTCTCTGAATAGAAGAAAGAGAAAAGTGTGTTTTTGGTCCCTCGAGTTCCCAGAAAGTCTAGACTTGGCCCCTCAAGATTTTTGGGTCTACTTTTGGTCCCTCAAGTTTCAAAACCGGACAAGTTTGGTCTTAAACTAGATTTTGAGGGCGTTGACCGAGTCAAAACCGCCCAATGAACAGTA
The DNA here is from genome assembly GCF_018294505.1 of Triticum aestivum. NCBI lineage: Eukaryota > Viridiplantae > Streptophyta > Magnoliopsida > Poales > Poaceae > Triticum > Triticum aestivum. Next base: position 619,740,966 of record NC_057807.1, on the reverse strand, counting down.
AATGTGAATTTTTTTAAACAAACTTCAAAAAAATCTGAAATTTTTGGGGTTCAATATGCTTACATGCGCAAGGTGCACATGTAAGCATATTGAACCCCAAAAATTTTCAGTTTTTTGAAGTTTTTCTGGAAAAAAAATCGCATTTACTGTTCATCGGGCTGTTTTGACCCGGTCAACGGCCTCAAAATCTGGTTAGGACCAAACTTATCCGGTTTTGAAACTTGAGGGACCAAAATGTCACGCCCAATATGCGACCCTATCCAAAAGGAACTCGAAGGTCCCACCAAGGATAGACCCGCATATTGAAACGCTTTTGCAAGGTGGATATCATTATATCAACATTACATAATATATGGGGATACATACAAGAGGCATACAATGCCACACGAATACACCATCACAATACATAAGAGCAACATCCGACTACGGATGAAACACAAACAGAAACTCAAACGACATCCACCCTGCTAGCCCAGGCTGCCGACCTGGAACCTATCCCCTGATCGAAGAAGAAGCAGAAGAAGAACTCCAACACAAGCAAACATCGCTCTCGCGTCATGATCATCGCATAACCTGTACCTGCAACTGTTGTTGTAGTAATCTGTGAGCCACGAGGACTCAGCAATCCCATTACCATGGGTATCAAGACTAGCAAAGCTTAAAGGGAAACGAAGGGGTAAAGTGGTGAGGCTGCAGCAGCGACTAAGCATGATATGGTGGCTAACATACGCAAATAGGAGCGACAAGAGAGCAAGCAGAACGGTCGTCAACTAGTAATGATCAAGAAGTGATCCTAAACTCCTACTTACGTCAAACATAACCCAGAAACCGTGTTCACTTACCAGACTCCACCGAGAAGAGACCATCACGGCTACACACGCGGTTGATGCGTTTTAATTCGGATCTGGTGTCAAGTTATCTACAACCAGACATTAACAAATTCCCATCTGCCTATAACCGCAGGCACGGCTTTCCAAAGATTATACCCTGCAGGGGTGTCCCAACTTAGCCCATGACAAGCTCTCGCAATCAACGAAGGAATAGACCTTCTCCCAGGAAGACCCGATCAGACTCAGAAACCCGGTTTACAAGACATTTCGACAATGGTAAAACAAGACCAGCAAAGCCTCCCGCTGTGCCGACAAATCCCGATAGGAACTGCACATATCTCGTTCTCAGGGCACACCGGATTGTCCAAACTTCCGGTAGGCCAGCCCAGAGTTGCCCCTGGTGGCCACCAGCGGCTGACAGGTTGGACCAACACTCACGACGAGCACTGGCCCGGGGGGGATAATATAAAGATGACCCTCGAGAACGCGACTCCCAAGGGAAAAAGGGCTAGGTGAGGCAAATGGTAAAACCAAGGTTGGGCCTTGCTGGAGGAGTTTTATTCAAAGCGAACTGTCAAGGGGGTCCCATAAATCACCCGACCGCGTAAGGAACGCAAAATCCGGGAACATAACACCGGTATGACGGAAACTAGGGCGGCAAGAGTGGAACAAAACACCAGGCATAAGGCCGAGTCTTCCACCCTTTACCAAGTATATAGATGCATTAATAATATAAGAGATATTGTGATATCCCAACCAAAATCCTGTCCACCATGGAGCAATCTTCAACTTCACCTGCAACTAGCAACGCTATAAGAGGGCTGAGCAAAAGCAGTAACATAGCCAAACAACGGTTTGCATAGGAAGGGTGTCAAAGGTTAGAGGTTCATGGCAATTTGGGATGGCTTTGATAAACAGGTGATAGGTAGCGCAGCATAGCGATAGAACGAAGCAACTAGCATAGCAATGATAGTAGTGAGATCCAGGGTAGCGGTCATCTTGCCTGAAATCCCGCAAGGAAGAAGAACGAGTCCATGAAGAAGACGAACGGATGAAGCCGAACCAAGCATAGGCGAACGAATCCTCACGATCGCAACGATACGGGAACTATCGAGAAGAAGCACACAATATGGTAAACACACCACACATAGACAAGACATGATGCACAAACAAGTATGATGCAAGACAAGACTACATGAAGCTACTCATGGCAAGAGATGATGCAAACAAGAGCAACACAACAAGGCAAGTTTAAATGAGGCCGGGAACAACATATAACAATTCCGGTAAGTCCTCATATGCAAATTTCGAAATTGGTCCAGATCTGAATAAACCTTATGTTCAAGTTGTTAAACAGCAAGTTAATATGCACAAAGATGAACTACACGAGATTCTAGTCAAGTTACATATAAAGATCATTTAGTTCGGAGCTACGGCTTAGAAGATATGAGCAACACAAGTTAAACATGGCATTGATGCAAAATGCATACAAACATCAAGCAAACACCTCAAAACAAGGATGCAACATGATAATATGAAACTACATGCAATTCTAAGCAAGTTTCATATAGAGCACACTCAAAACGGAGCAACGGTTCAACACACACACATGAAACAAGTTACAAGGACAAGCTGTCCAAAACAGCAACTAGGCATATTACAAGCATCAAAACAACATGTTACAGCATCTCAACGTGAAAACAAAAGGCATGGACAAGATGTACAGGTAAAGCATAACAAAACATGAACACTGAGCTATCTCCAGAAATCACTAGAACATGCTCAAACACACATGGTAAGATTGCAAGTTATAACAATTTCAGACTTTCTAGAAAATAACATCACGATGCAATGTTTAGAGCTATCAAACAACATGTTACAGGAACTTATAATGGCAAACAAAGGCATTCCGTGAAACTACTAAATGCATAGATCAAAAGACCCTTACTGACCATAAGCCAAAAAGGATCAGAAAATATAATGGTACCCACGTAAACATAGCAAGTTATATTACAGATTCATACATGGCAGAAACAGAATTATGAAGGCATGTAGATGAGCTTGTGCAACTCACTACAGAGCAATACATGGCATGGCAAGGCAACCAACAGTAAGAAGGCATATTTGTGAATCTAAGCATGGCAATAGTAGGGTCATAGGGTGCATGGATCACTAGCAAAACACATGGAAACAACTGAACTTAATGTTAACAGGCTGACAACAACATTATGAAGCAACTTTGGAGCAAGATATGAACAATCTACAGCAAGCTATAAATGCAACCAGGGGCATGTATGGTTAGAGGATGACATGTAGATCAAAACATATTTAGTGGACATCTCCAGATTATGCATATAATGACTAGTAGCAGCAGGTTTACATGGCATCACGAAATAACAGATTCAGCCTAGCAAAACAGCAACATCATGTACACTACTTAACAAGCTTGAATCACTCACCACAAGTCATTGCATGACAAGATAAGCATAGCATCATCAAGAAGACAAGTTTGTGAAACAAACCAAGTCAAGAACAAGTCCATAGCATGCAACCTTGGCCAAATTGAATAACATGTAAACAATCTGCCAGGAAACATTTTGAAGCAAAAGTAGAGCACTCAAATGACATGCTAGACCACTCCATAATTGCATCCAGAGGCATGAATGGATAGACAAAAACCATATGTTCAAAACACCCTTACTGAAGTATCTCAAAATATGCATGGATCTCTCTGTAGCATCAAGTTTACATGGCATCAAAATAACAACAGAACAGGGACAAATCAGCAACATCATGATGCCTAGTTGCATGCTTGTGCTAGTCACCACATTGATCACAAAAATGCATGGCATACACCACTGTAAATAAGACATGGCATAGTTCAAAACACATGTAGACATCAACCTCATAGGATGCACACATCAATCATGGCAAAAATGACAAAAGAGCTCGTTCTGATAACAGACAGCAGAAAACATCATGAAGCACTCTTACAAGGATGATTCAGGCGTCAAGATTACCTCAAATGAATATGATGCAATGGAATTAAATGATGTACTCGTCGAGACAAACAATTTGACATATTACACGCACGAAACGGAGCTACGGATGCAGAGATACAGCAGGTCAAACATGGCACGAAAATTACACAGATTCGGGGACTTGAGGAAAATCTCACCCTCCGGATCAGATCTAGGGTACGCATGGATGTCGATGCAGTGCCGGAGAAGATCGCCAGAGAGGAGGGAGATGGCCGGAGAACTCGGGGTCGCCGGATCCGGCCCTCCCATGGTCAGATCTGGCCGGAGACGGCGCAGAGGAGAGGAGGCGCGGGGGCGCGCGGCAGGGCGCGGCCGGGCCGGGAAGCCGGT
>NC_057807.1:619729058-619736219 GCF_018294505.1 Triticum aestivum | reverse complement strand
GTGCCTGCGGGCTGCGGGTGGCGGCGGCGATCGACCAGGCTTGCGCGGGCCTGCGATGGGCTCCGCGGGCCGGCGGCGGTGGATGCGCGGGGATGCCACGTGGCAGCCGCGGATTGGCCGGGGCGGCAGTGGCGGACGTTGTCCGGCCGGACCGGACGTGTCCGGCGGCGCGGAGAGGAGCGGGCCTAGGGTTTCGGGGGTTTGGACTGCAAAATTTCGGGGGGAGGTCATATATATAGGTAGAGGAAGCTAGGAGAGTCTAAATGAGGAGCGGTTTTCGCCCACACGATCGTGATCGAACGACCGAGAGCATGGAGGGGAGTTAGGTGGGTTTTGGGCCACTTTGGAGTGGGTGTTGGGCTGCAAAGAGAAGGGGGGTTTACGGTTACCTGGTTAACCGTTGGAGTATCAAACGAACTCCAAATGGCACGAAACTTGACAGGCGGTCTACCGGTGCTATACCAAGGCCACTTGACAAGCCTCGGTCCATTCCGAAAAAGTTTAACACCCTCTCACAACGAGAGACGAAAGGGGAACGCCGGAGGACATAGGAGCGCCGGATTGCAAAACGGACAACGGGGAAAAAGCTCGGATGCATGAGACGAACACGTATGCAAAATGAAATGCACATGATGACATGATAAAATGCAACACGCAAGAAAATGACATGGCAACTACGGCGAATAACTAGCAGACACCTGGCGCATCGGATCCGGGGCGTTACAACGCTCCTCTACTAACAAGAGATCTCGTCCCGAGATGTTAGGACCGAGACGTAAGAGAAAGAGGAAGAGGTGAAACAAGAACTCAAGAGAAGAAACAAAGAATCAAGAGCACTCGAGAAGAAGAGGGGAACGACGGGAATTACGAGAATCAAAAGCTCACGGAATCAGATAGACTATGAAACCACTCCGGTTAGAACGAGATAAGAAACGAATAAGACTGAAAGGATTTATGCAACACTCCGACTGAAAATGGAAGGATTAGAACATGAACTTCACAAGATGGGATGACACTTGGCGAGATGAACAACGCAAAGCCTTCGGAAGAATTGAAGAATGGAATCAAAAGAATTTAGAAGGAAGGTTTGAACAGAGTTATTGAGAAGATCAACAACGAAAGAATAAGCTTGTTTTGGTCTTATAGGTAACATCTCAAGATCATGAGGTGATAACCGGCCACAAACGGAAAAGATTGAATAGCTGAGAAGAACGAAGGAATGCAAAACTCCACTTCAAAAGAAAATGAAGAATTAATTGCACTTCGAAAGGCAAGAAGGGAAGATACTTGAACTCCTACGATAAGAATCTTGATGAACACTTGAGGAAAGAATTGAATCATGACGAACCACCGTGAAGAACTCCGATAACAAAAGGATGACGAGATAAGATGAAAGATGAAAAGGATAAGATTAAAGCCTTCGATGATTTAGATGGGGTTTCCGACGAGATGGCCGAGGAAAATTGAACTCCGAAAAAGAAAAGATGGGAAACACTTGGGACTAGAATTTATTCATCAAGAACAAACTCCGAAGGAAGGGATTAATCACTCTGATGAAATAAGAATAAGATTTATTGTATGCTTATCCTTCATCAAATTAAATTGATGACCAACAATAGATTTTGCATACTACTTATTCTTCTTGAAAAGATTAAGGGGGGATAGCACAAAAATTGAGAAAGTCTTCATGAACCACTGGTAGGATTCGAAAGAACGGATGGATTAAAATGATAATCAAGGAAAAAGAATCTGAATGAACCACCGTAAGAATTCGAAAATGACTGATGAAAGAGAATGAATCACCGGGAAGAATTAGAAGAACCAATAAGCAAGAGGGGATTTAGATGCACAAGAACGAAGAGATAATGAGCTGATTACTTGAACGAAGCACCGGGATAATTGGATAACAGTAGCTGAAATCTGAGGACGAAGAATTCTTCTCGAATGATGGCCTCCGGTGAAAAGAAACGGAAAAACAACTCCTGAAAAACTTTGGATGGATGAAAAGAACTTCTGTCAAACGGAATAATTTGAGAGGATAATATGAAGCTAGAGCCACGAAACTTCGAGATAACGGGCAAGATTTAGAGGAAAAGCTCTTATTCGGTGTTCAAAAGACGATGAGAAACACCAACGAAATTACTGAGATACTCCGGGAGAATGAAAAGCGAAGAGGTTGAGCCAACAATGAAAATGATTTGAAATCGATCTTGGAGAAGACATGTGACTAATGAAATTCATACTTATGTCACACTTGAAAAGAATTGAGAATAACTCCGGGGAAATTAGAAGAGTCAGGTAAGATCCTGGGAAAAGACCTGTGGGTTAGGGCCCACTGAAGAGATAACACCGTTGAAAAGGATGATGAACAGATAGATGATGCACCGGAACAATTCAAATATTTGAATGAGGTGACAACCTCGAATTAATTGGAACACAGACGAATCTCCTGAGATATCTTGAACACTCCGGAAGGATAAACTAGCAAGAGGCGAACGAGCAGGGAAAACACTTGAGCCAAGGAAAAGAATATGATCAAACCAAAAAACATGAATTGAGTCCACCGGAGAAGAGATGAAGAATGACGAACGAGTCGAGAATTCACCGGTTGAAATGATATAGGAAGACTGAAGAGACTCCACACGAATGAGATAGATGGTCGAGAGAGAGTCAGACTTCGGGAAGAAAAGGGGTGGGAGGGCGGGAAAACAAAAGCAACTTGGAAGGGGAAACGATGAATATCTTGAAGAGAAAACACCGGTTAAAATCATTGAGGAGAGAGAGCAAAACTTCGCACGAGTAGGATGGATACTCGATTACGGACTCCGGTTCCGAGAAGAAAAGAGGGTGGGCGAGTGGGGAAGAAAACAACTGAGGATTGAACTCAAAGATGAAGAGGGTCGAGTCGACTTGACGAGAAATGCACCGGATGAAAAGAGCTGAGGAACAACTACCGGAAAACCAACTGCGTGATCCTAAAGAAAATTTGAAAGGGGAAGAGGAGTAATTCAAAACACCTACGTCAAGATTCCTCACCAGAGCGACGAAGGGGCTGAGGAGTAAAAAGAATTCCTACTCTCCGATATAACTATACTCCGAAAATAGTTTATTCTAGACTCAACAACGGCCAAACTACACGATCAATCAAGGGGGCTCCTAGGGTCGGTCGAGGCTCTGATACCAACTTGTCACGCCCAATATGCGACCCTATCCAAAAGGAACTCGAAGGTCCCACCAAGGATAGACCCGCATATTGAAACGCTTTTGCAAGGTGGATATCATTATATCAACATTACATAATATATGGGGATACATACAAGAGGCATACAATGCCACACGAATACAACATCACAATACATAAGAGCAACATCCGACTACGGATGAGACACAAACAGAAACTCAAATGAAATCCACCCTGCTAGCCCAGGCTGCCGACTTGGAACCTATCCCCTGATCGAAGAAGAAGCAGAAGAAGAACTCCAACACAAGCAAACATCGCTCTCGCGTCATGATCATCGCATAACCTGTACCTGCAATTGTTGTTGTAGTAATCTGTGAGCCACAAGGACTCAGCAACCATTACCATGGGTATCAAGACTAGCAAAGCTTAAAGGGAAAGGAAGGGGTAAAGTGGTGAGGCTGCAGCAGTGACTAAGCATGATATGGTGGATAACATACACAAATAAGAGCGAGAAGAGAGCAGGCAGAACGATCGTCAACTAGTAATGATCAAGAAGTGATCCTGAACTCCAACTTACGTCAAACATAACCCAGAAACCGTGTTCACTTCCCAGAATCCACCGATAAGAGACCATCACGGCTACACACGCGGTTGATGCGTTTTAATTCAGATCTGGTGTCAAGTTATCTACAACCGGACATTAACAAATTCCCATCTGCCTATAACCGCAGGCACGGCTTTCGAAAGATTATACCCTGCAGGGGTGTCCCAACTTAGCCCATGACAAGCTCTCGCGATCAACGAAGGAATAGACCTTCTCCCAGGAAGACCCGATCAGACTCGGAAACCCAGTTTACAAGACATTTCGACAATGGTAAAACAAGACCAGCAAAGCCTCCCGCTGTGCCGACAAATCCCGATAGCAGCTGCACATATCTCGTTCTCAGGGCACACCGGATTGTCCAAACTTCCGGTAGGCCAGCCCAGAGTTGCCCCTGGTGGCCACCGGTGGCTGACAGGTTGGACCAACACTCACGACGAGCACTGGCCCGGGGGGGATAATATAAAGATGACCCTCGAGAGCGCGACTCCCAAGGGAAAAAGGGCTAGGTGAGGCAAATGGTAAAACCAAGGTTGGGCCTTGCTGGAGGAGTTTTATTCAAAGCGAACTGTCAAGGGGGTCCCATAAATCACCCGACCGCGTAAGGAACGCAAAATCTGGGAACATAACACTGGTATGATAGAAACTAGGGCGGCAAGAGTGGAACAAACCACCAAGCATAAGGCCGAGTCTTCCACCCTTTACCAAGTATATAGATGCATTAATAATATAAGAGATATTGTGATATCCCAACCAAAATCCTGTCCACCATGGAGCAATCTTCAACTTCACCTGCAACTAGCAACACTATAAGAGAGCTGAGCAAAAGCGGTAACATAGCCAAACAACGGTTTGCATAGGAAGGGTGTCAAAGGTTAGAGGTTCATGGCAATTTGGGATGGCTTGATAAACAGGTGATAGGTAGCGCAGCATAGCGATAGAACGAAGCAACTAGCATAGCAATGATAGTAGTGAGATCTAGGGTAGCAGTCATCTTGCCTGAAATCCCGCAAGGAAGAAGAACGAGTCCATGAAGAAGACGAATGGATGAAGCCGAACCAAGCGTAGACGAACGAATCCTCACGATCGCAACGATACGGGAACTATCGAGAAGAAGCACACAACATGGTAAACACACCACACATAGACAAGACATGATGCACAAACAAGTATGATGCAAGACAAGACTACATGAAGCTACTCATGGCAAGAGATGATGCAAACAAGAGCAACACATCAAGGCAAGTTTAAATGAGGCCGGGAACAACATATAACAATTCCGGTAAGTCCTCATATGCAAATTTCGAAATTGGTCCAGATCTGAATAAACCTTATGTTCAAGTTGTTAAACAGCAAGTTAAGATGCACAAAGATGAACTACACGAGATTCTAGTCAAGTTACATATAAAGATCATTTAGTTCGGAGCTACGGCTTAGAAGATATGAGCAACACAAGTTAAACATGGCATTGATGCAAAATGCATACAAACATCAAGCAAACACCTCAAAACAAGGATGCAACATGATAATATGAAACTACATGCAATTCTAAGCAAGTTTCATATAGAGCACACTCAAAACGGAGCAACGGTTCAACACACACACATGAAACAAGTTATAAGGACAAGCTGTCCAAAACAGCAACTAGGCATATTACAAGCATCAAAACAACATGTTACAGCATCTCAACATGAAAACAAAAGGCATGGACATGATGTACAGGTAAAGCATAACAAAACATGAACACTGAGCTATCTCCAGAAATCACTAGAACATGCTCAAACACACATGGTAAGATTGCAAGTTATAACAATTTCAGACTTTGCAGAAAATAACATCACGATGCAATGTTTAGAGCTATCAAACAACATGTTACAGGAACTTATAATGGCAAACAAAGGCATGGCATGAAACTACTAAATGCATAGATCAAAAGACCCTTACTGACCATAAGCCAAAAAGGATCAGAAAATATAATGGCACCCACGTAAACATAGCAAGTTATATTACAGATTCATACATGGCAGAAACAGAATTATGAAGGCATGTAGATGAGCTTGTGCAACTCACTACAGAGCAATACATGGCATGGCAAGGCAACCAACAGTAATAACGCATATTTGTGAAGGTAAGCATGGCAATAGCAAGGTCATAGGGTGCATGGATTACTAGCAAAACACATGGAAACAACTGAACTTAATGTTAACAGGCTGACAACAACATTATGAAGCAACTTTGAAGCAAGATATGAACAATCTATAGCAAGCTATAAATGCAACCAGGGGCATGTATGGTTAGAGGATGACATGTAGATCAAAACATATTTAGTGGACATCTCCAGATTATGTATAGAATGACTAGTAGCAGCAGGTTTACACGGCATCACGAAATAACAGATTCAGCCTAGCAAAACAGCAACATCATGTACACTACTTAACAAGCTTGAATCACTCACCACAAGTCATTGCATGACAAGATAAGCATAACATCATCAAGAAGACAAGTTTGTGAAACAAACCAAGTCAAGAACAAGTCCATAGCATGCAAGGATCAACTATAGCAACCTTGGCCAAATTGAATAACATGTAAACAATTTGCCAGGAAACATTTTGAAGCAAAAGTAGAGCACTCAAATGACATGCTAGACTACTCCATAATTGCAACCAGAGGCATGAATCGATAGACAAAAACCATATGTTCAAAACACCCTTACTGAAGTATCTCAAAATATGCATGGATCTCTCTGTAGCATCAAGTTTACATGGCATCAAAATAACAGCAGAACAGGGACTAAAATCAGCAACATCACGATGCCTAGTTTGCATGCTTGTGCTAGTCACCACATTGATCACAAAAATGCATGGCATACACCACTGTAAAGAAGACATGGCATAGTTAAAAACACATGTAGACATCAACCTCATAGGATGCACACATCAATCATGGCAAAAATGACAAAAGAGCTCGTTCTGATAACAGACAGCAGAAAACATCATGAAGCACTCTTACAGCGATGATTCAGGCATCAAGATTACCTCAAATGAATATGATGCAATGGAACTAAATGATGTACTCGTCGAGACAAACAATTTGACATATTACATGCACGAAACAGAGCTACGGATGCAGAGATACAGCAGGTCAAACATGGCACGAAAATTACACAGATTCGGGGACTTAGGGAAAATCTCACCCTCCGGATCAGATCTAGGGTACGCACGGATGTCGATGCAGTGCCGGAGAAGATCGCCGGAGAGGAGGGAGATGGCCGGAGAACTCGGGGTCGCCGGATCCGGCCCTCCCGTGGCCGGATCTGGCCGGAGACGGCGCAGAGGAGAGGAGGCGCGGGGGCGCGCGGCAGGGCGCGGCCGGGCCGGGA